>NC_046989.1:4911641-4961641 GCF_009769545.1 Cyclopterus lumpus
TCTTTTGAAGGTTCTTTAGAGGCCCCTTTATAGGTTCTTTGAAGAACTATTTAAGGAAATGGTTCTTTAAAGAACCCTGGTTTTAAAAGGTTCTTTTTGGAACCAGAAATGGCGCCGTTAAAGAACCATCTTTTGAAGGTTCTTTGAGCCACCTTTATAGGTTCTTTGAAGAACTATTTAAGGACACGGTTCTTTAAAGAACCCTGGTTTTAAAAGGTTCTTTTTGGAACCAGAAATGGCGCCTTTAAAGAACCATCTTTTGAAGGTTCTTTGAGCCACCTTTATAGGTTCTTTGAATAACTATTTAAGGAAATGGTTCTTTAAAGAACCCTGGTTTTAAAAGTTTTTTTGTGGAACCAGGAATGGTGCCTTTAAAGATTCTTCTTTTGAAGGTTCTTTAGAGGCCCCTTTATAGGTTCTTTGAAGAACTATTTAAGGACACGGTTCTTTAAAGAACCCTGGTTTTAAAAGGTTCTTTTTGGAACCAGAAATGGTGTCCTTAAAGAACCATTTTTTGAAGGTTCTTTGAGCCACCTTTATAGGTTCTTTGAAGAACTATTTAAGGACACGGTTCTTTAAAGAACCCTGGTTTTAAAAGGTTCTTTTTGGAACCAGAAATGGTGTCCTCAAAGAACCATCTTTTGAAGGTTCTTTGAGCCACCTTTATAGGTTCTTTGAAGAACTATTTAAGGAAATGGTTCTTTAAAGAACCCTGGTTTTAAAAGGTTCTTTTTGGAACCAGAAATGGCGCCTTTAAAGAACCATCTTTTGAAGGTTCATTGAGCCACCTTTATAGGTTCTTTGAATAACTATTTAAGGACACGGTTCTTTAAAGAACCCTGGTTTTAAAAGGTTCTTTGTGGAACCAGAAATGGTGCCTTAAAGAACCATTTCCTTAAAAACGTAGCCGGTTTGATTGTTTGTGAACAGGTAAATGTTAATAGTTTGATAACCTGTATGGTCACACTGGTTGTGTAGAACCACGTCACCATGGTACCGGCTCACAGTGAGCTACATCACTTTAGTCCAATACCTGTGGTGTAGTCTGAGGATATGACCTCAGAAATGATTGAATAAAGACTTGTTTTTGCTACACCGGAGGTTACTGGACATTAAACAAATGGGCGGGGCCCCCACACTGGAAGGTCGATAGAGGACATGGACGACAACTGAAATGCAGAATATAATATTTAAGTCACGTCAAGTGTTTCACAGACGCAAGCTGCTCTGGCAAAAGGCATCCAGTGTGTAACCAAAGCAGAGAGAAGAACCACGAGTGTCTGGCGGACGCCATCAGTCCGGCTAACATGGCAGCGGACCGGCTCCGGCGGCCATGACGGTGTCGGGGGTTTATTTTCTTTTTTTTAAATTCCACGTCTCTAACCATCAAGTCTTGCAAACCGTAAACAATTAATTCACATTTTCTGGAATAGTTTCTTTGTCCTCTATGATGTATTCTTATGTAAAAAAAAAACTCTTTTTCTTATTAGATCATTAATACAAGCATCTTCATCCATTCCTTCACTCCTTTATAAACAACTGAGTATGTAGCTTGTGTGTTAGTTATTCATTGTTTAAAAGAAGCACATGGAGAGACATCGAGTGATTGTGCGAACAAACAGCGACGTTAACAGCAATCTCCTTTTTTAATTTTGCAAATCAACAATGTGTCTCCGCCCTCTTCGCGCGAGGCATCCGACCCACGGCGTGTTGCTAATTACTGACGGGCATCTCAGAGCCCAAAACCTCTGCTTATACATTGTGGTGCCGGCAGCAAAGCCACTAACCTTTGATATGGGCTGTCATCGCTGCATAATCATAATCAATTCAGCCCCAAAAAAAAGAAAACACAGGCTTCTTCTAAAGCAGCTTAAATGTGGACGGCCGAGCAAAGAGTGCAATAAAACTCTTGAAAAAAACGAGGGCGGAATTATACACTAATCCTTGTTGAACAAAATAGAAGAAGGAGGGGAGGGGGGGGGGGGGGGGGCTGCTCTTGTTCCTCTTCAATCCAAAAAATATTGGGAGTCGGTGTGTCAAGTGCGGGCCATTACTCCGTTTTATTACTCGCACTTCAGAAAGTTGTCGCCGTCTTTACGTTCGGTCCAACCGGGGGAAGGACATCTCAAACACGGCCACCGTTCACATCGGAGTGACACGCTGGTGCACAGGTTCCTTCTGGGTTAGTTGAGACGGAAGAAATGTTTGGATTAACTAAGTAGGCCACGAGGACAACAATGGGACTGTGGCTATGGCACTCAGTTTTTTTCTATTTCCTATAATCACTTTGGCAGAGGAGGATAGCACCCTACACAGATCGCTTTAATTTCCTTCCTATCCGTCTTCCGTTCTTTCTTTCTTTCTTTTTTTTCTCTTCCCGATTGGAAGGAGGAACATCCCCAACCCCAATCGAATGACGGGGAAAAAAACCCCGCTTTGAATCCCTGACGTTCATTCCAAATATCCCCCTTTTCAAATCTCCATAAATGAATACTGGCGGGAATAAATTATCCGCTGGCTAATTAGCCGTTAAGAGCCATCTTTTGAATGTGACATCTTTAAGGGGTTTCACAATGAGCGGCAGTGTGGCGGGGAGGGGGGGGATCTCGGGCCCGGGGACACGGCCCACAGTTTTTGGGTCTTCACACACACACACACACGTCATTTTACAGCCTTCAGAAGGAAATTGGTTGGGGGCGTGGAAGGAAAGAAATGTTACATTTGGACCAGAACTACGTACATAAGAAAATTCATCACATGGACAGTTGACGCACCACACGTAGACAAACACATCCCGATAACACAGATGTGACCACATACACAGAAACCCCCACAGGCCGTCTACTCACATTGCACGATGAGCTCCACCACGGCCTCCCGGGGCTTCACGTTGAACCCGTTGAACTGGCTGGTCTGGCAGCGGTACGAGCCGGTCATCTCCCTGGACACATTAACAATACGCAGCACGCCGTCGTAGCTCTCCATCTGCATGCTGCCGTCCGGCATGGGCGCCTCCTTGTCGGCCCGCGACCACAGGATGATGGGCTTGGGCTTCCCTGAAACAAGGCACTCCAGCTCCACTGTGTCACCCTCGCGGGCCACCAGGGGGGACTTGCCCCGAGGGACTGTCAGGTTGGGGGGAACTAAGAAAGAGAAAAACAGAGGAGGGACTGATATGGGGCTCTAGAAAGTCAGCAGGCGGGGTAAGAGGAAATGGCGATTGGGGGGTCGGGGGAGGGGGGAGAGTGGCGTGGAAAGCAGGGGGAGCGAATGAGCATCCAAGGTTGCAATGGCGATGAAGCTGCGGCTCGGCCACACACACAGCTCGGATGGAAGGGCCATGCGGATATGTTAGCAGCAGCAATGGCTAGCGGGCCGGGGACCGGACGCTCTGAGCATGTAGCTGGAGCAGAACCGTCATGGAGGGCAGCGGTGAGGAAGTTAAATGCAATCGAGCGATGGCAGACAATGAACGATGCAATGACGAGCCGACGAGCAGAATGCACGCTGGGAAAAAAAGAAGATCAGTAGCAAAGAGAGGCCTCGGCAACTAAAGGAGGAACTGACAGCCCCCCCCCCCCCCTTTGCTTTTCCACTGCATCTGAAGAACTGTGAACAAATTAGTCCGATAACTGACACACGACGAAGTCGAGCTGAGTCGTGTGAGGGCCGTTTCAAAGAAGTGAAACTAATTAACATGTTATAGGATTTTGGACGAGGGTGAAACTGACATTGAGGCAATACATTTTTTTTTGTATTTAAGTGTGAAAATGCTAATTAAGCATTATCTTTATTATTCATGTGTTAATCAGCACACATTTCCAGAGCAGAAATGCGAACATCGGATAAAGCCAGGTTAAAAATTCATAGGTTTCGACTGAGATCATTTTGGATATCTCTTTTTTTATTACTTCATGAATCAGAAAACGCTGTCAACTGCCACCTTTCCCAGGGTGCCTTGCCCTAATCCGTAACCCCTCGGTCCAACTCAGTGACTTCCGCAGTCTCCTCTGGTTGCCTGGCAACCTGATGGGTGACCACAAAAACAACTCCAGGTGGCCACTGAATCTAGGGAAAAGATTACGGAATAAACCAGAGACATACAACATGTTCACCATCTTTTTTTCCGCTCACACACAACCTGGCAACCCAACGACCGTCCTGAACGTCAACGAACCGCACAAGAAATGACCCTCGGCCCCCAGTATCGATCCCAGAGGCCCTTTACGCCGCGTGTGAATGAAATGAAGCCGTGGCAGCCTCGAGCGAACCCCCGATAGTATTGGACCCGTCTCCCAGCAGGCGCTGGTTCGCCACCAGAAACTATGGCATAGTTAGCACGCTATTATCACACATTATCCACCTAATAATCCTCCAATCCCCTCCTATCGGCTCTACTGCATTGCCCTTCGAAGACACCATCACCATCAACGTCAGCGTCGCCTTCACAATCATCATCGTTACGATATTTATCATATCGTCCTTGTCACATTGGCGTCGCAACGCTCAGCCGCGCATCACATTCTCATCACAATATTGTACGTACCACGTTCAGGATGGATATTCACACCACAGCCATTATTACAACATTCATAATTCTTATCGCCATCACTCTCCGGTCCTCCTCCTCCTCCTCCTCGAGCACGCCGTTTGTATATTCCATTTTTTACAACAGAACACTCCCATAGGGTGATTTAGCATTATTGCCTACCGGGTAACGAAATATGAGCCGATAAATATCTCGCCTTTGTTTAACGGACACTAAGAGCCTCGGCTGGAAGTGATCAATGAATAATAAAAAGAAGTGCAAAGTGGCAAATTTGCTGGACACATTTGCAGGTTTTTCTTGAGTGTTTGTGTGCCTGTGTGTGTGTGTGTGTGTGTGTGTGTGTGTGTGTGTGCGTGTTCTAAGTTTGGAAAGCAGGAAAGCCACCAGGTTGGATCATGCAGTCTGGTTTTTCTCATCGAGCACGCCCGGCCAAATAAATTTGTTTAATTAGCAAACCTGGCAAATTGCACGGGCTCCTGGAGTGCCTGTGAGTGTGCGTTTGTGTATTCGTGTGTTTGTGTAATTTGTGTGCGAGTCCAAGCCATCGGCAGACTCCGAGGCAGACTCCCCCCCCCCCCAATCTTCTCTGCAGTGATGAAACCGCGTCGTGCTCCCCCCCCTCCGCCGCCACCCCCGATGAATTCTCGAATCACCGTCATTCTGCCCAAAACAATGGAGTCGAGTCACAATGAAGGTTTCACTGGTGATGAAATCGTTTGCAATCTTCAGGGAAACGAAGCAAGAGTCCAGCTCTATTTTCTCTTGACTCCTCGTCTCGTCTGGGTGGGAGGGAACAACGGCACGTGGTGGGCATCGTGGAGGAATATAGCTTGTGCTGAAGGCCATCTTCACGTACATTTGGGTCGTTATTGAACCCAGGTATTTTGCACGAAGAATGCAAAGAATCAGAAAACAGGAAGTGAACGGGGCACGAAATGAACCCCCCCCCCCCCCCCCCCCCCCCCCCCCCCCCCCCCCGTTTCAAATTTAAAACCTGCTACTTGCTGGCAAGTCCAAACCCGCCGTAAACACGACACCTTGCGTGTTAACACGACGTTAGCAAACAAATGGCGTGTTTCCACATCCGGCAGAGAAGGAACACATTTGTCCGCGTGTTTCTGGCCACCTGACTGGATGTCAGTCCAAAAGAAAATGCGTTGGTTCCTCTTTCACCGGAGCTCAGTTTGAAGCAGCTTTAGCGGCCAGATGCTCCGTTACGGTCACCGGCTAGTCGATACCTCAGTGTGTGTTGGACAGAAGGCGTTTTCACTAAAAGAAACAGCTGTCTGAGAAGATGTGGGAAGCAGAACCAAAACAATACGCTTCAAAACATACACCTTTAGGCATTTGATTCTTTGTTAAAAATGAGAAGTATTGATTATAGCAGCTCGACTTTCCAGGTGGGTAACATTTAAACGTGTCGGTGTCGCTCCCACGCGATAACGAACGCCGGTCGTTCACAGTCTCGACAATGCCGTTTCGGCGCCGAGGGATGCGGCAGAAAAAAAATGATCTCCGCGGGGACAATGACAGCAGACGCTCATTTCGCTCACACTCGCTGATTGCTATTCGCACAATGTCTCGTTCGAGGCGGGCGGCCGCGTGTCAAGAGCTGACATATTTCTTTCCACAGCATATCCTCTCTCCCCCTCCCCCTGAATGTTTCCTCGAGTCCAAACGGCGGAATGGTGGCGAGGCGAAATAGGAAGGGAGCAGCGAGCGACCATTAGCGAGCGGGAGGGGAGGTCGCCATCATTACACCTGGCCTCTCCACAGCCCGGATTAGGCAGGCAATTACCCCCGTCCGCCTATTGGGTTTGGCAGCACGAACGCTGGCCATCGGCTGCCATTGTCTCTCTCCACGCCGCCGTGGAAAAGGCAAACAAGCGCGCACACACACACACACACACACACACACACACACACACGGACACCCCCGCGCTCGCTCCGTACCTCGTTCTTCCTCCCGTGAACACCCTGCCATCTGTGTGTGAGGCTGACCGCCGAGAGCCCCGCTGCTGGTGTTCACTGGCCTCTCGTTGTGCCAACGCCATCCCCCCAAAAGATGCCGCGTGGCGCCTGCGGGGCGCGCACGCTGTGTGCGTATGCTCGCACAGGCGAGCGCTTATGTGGTTTTGAGACTCAGTGTGTCGCTCCTCTCTCGCCCACGGGGTAGCCTCATGCTGCGATCCTTCCTCAACGCCATACTTCACGTCGCCATGGTCGTCGTTGTGTGTGTGTGTGTGTGTGTGTGTGTGTGTGTGTGTGTGTGCTCGCGTGCTTTGTGGGTCTAAATTGGGAGCGGACCTCAATGTTTGGCCTCTCGGTAGCGCTGCACATCTCTAAAGGCCTCAGCTGGAATGATCCTCCAAGTGTGGAGACTGATTGCTGCAGCCTCTCAGCAGGATGCAGCCGAGCAGACGCGGCGCAATTTGAGCCCGGAAAAAAATAAATATCTGGCACTTTTTTCTTCATATTCCTACAGCTGCGGGAGCCAGAGTGGTTCATACGTCTCCGACAATAAACAACATTCCTGTTGCCCCCCCCCCCCCCCCCCCCCCCCCCCCCCTCCTTTTTCTTTTCTCGGGTAAGTGGGGTGACATCCGCTCCCCGTCACCATGGCAACGCAGCGCTCGCTACAACGGCAAGACCCCCATGCAGAGTGCTGTGTATGTACGTGTGAGAGTCTGTCGATGTGTTGGTCACAATGTGACAGGACTCTCTGCTCCTCTTGAGTCCTGGACCTCTGGGGACAGAGAGGGGGGTCCCAAAGGTCCACCGTGTTTGTCAATCCGTGTGTGTGTGTGTGTGTGTGTGTGTGTGTGTGTGGCAGAGCTGCATCGAGTCGCTGAAGTGTAATAAATATCCACAGATGTGTTAAGTTTGAATGCAGTGACCACAGCTGTGTGTGTGTGTGTGTGAGCTCCATGCAGTTCCCCCCGATATCGTACAACTTACGTTGCGATCCATCACACAAACCCCCACATAAATATTCATGTGCGCTGAGATAGTAGAAAAGTAGACTTTCCATACAATGCACCAGCACTTCTCCTGCAGTGATCAACTCCCCTGCAAGGACCAGCGTGCATGTGCATTGCTCAAGGGGTATCAAGAGTAGTTAATGAGGGAGGGGAGAAGAGCTTTCTATGCAGGTCTCCTCAGGTTTTTCCCAGATGGACAGGAAGGTGATTTCCCAGATGGCCACCTCCATGAAGCTTGACATTCGGTGGTGCAGTTGGGGCTAAACAATGTGCCAAGTTATCTAGTCGCATGCACATACATATTTTATGGGGGAAAAGTGAAAACTGGGGAGAGCATCATCTACCATTGTAACCACTGCACTTCTGCCTAGAAGTGTTATAAATGCATTTATATCTATTTTTTTTTGACACTGTTCTCCAGCAACATCGCAGAGGTACCACAACTAGACGCAACAGGAGTAACTGAAGGGGGCGGGGCTTAGCCAATGGAAACAGTAAACCCGATGAACTCTTCGCACTCGTTTTTACCAATTTAAAATGGATCTTTACAAAAAACAGACACACTGCAAACGTGAGATTTTTCAGACACTCGTTGGACTAGCTGCATATCCCACTGTCCAAATTATTTAAAAAAATCAAATGAATAATAATAATAAAGCGATGAAAGAAAATGGACATTTGTCCAACACAAACTCCACATGCCCAAACAAAAGCAGCCAGCAGGTTGTTTTCCACCCCATAAACACCAAACCTTTGCACCCTGTAGGTGAGTAAGGAGGGAGACCAGGTTCCAGTGAATCTGTAACACCAGCCGGCGGTCCGCCCCTCTTAGAGTCACATGTGGGCAGCATGACCAATCAGAGTCAAGCAGACAATGGGAGGCAAGACGGAGACGAGCCCACGGGAGCTTCGGGGAACTAATTTTCGGAGAAAAAAAAAAAAAAAAAAACTGTAGGAGGTACTTTGTGTTTATTAAACCAGCTTGATTTTTTTAATCAACTGAGCACTTAATTGATTTTCTTAATTCATTAACTGCAGTGATCCTTCAGGTTGACGGAAAACGCTGGGTGGTGCCAGAGTTTCAGGTGTGAGCGGGATGCTAATTGGGGGGGAACTCATCACTGGAAGGATTTATTTAGCTCCACGAGAACAGAGAGAGAGAGAGAGAGGTAGAGAGAGAGAGAGAGAGAGGGGTGACTTTCAGTCCCTACTTTGTGATTATCAATCAGACAGAGGATGAGCTGCCGCCGTGTGCCCAAGCTTTTAATGTATAAACAGAGACTATTCTCTTGCCGCAGTGAAGTCGAGGCAATCGGAGACCCGGTGTTCATAGTAATTATAACACAGAGTGCAATGAGCAGATATATCAGCTTTAAATGTCAAGAATCCATCCGTAATAACTCGTATTAACGTTTATCTCCAAGATAGTCCCGATGGTAGTTCCAATCTGAGACCGAATGCCATTTCATGGCAATAATTGCACCATCTAACAATATTACAGCAAGATGCATCCACTAAACACACATTTAACATGCGGACTAATGAGAGGTTTTATGGGATGTTTTATGTTTTACACGAATGCTCATAACTCTTGCGGTTCTTAGTCCTGGCGGCATCCAGAGGGGGAGGTCCGTGTCCTCGTTTGCAGACCACACTCATAAATAAATATCAGCCTCGCAGTCTAGAAGAAGATGCCTTTTTTATGAGCACGCCACGATAGTCAATATTAGCGCTGTGTGTGTGTGTGTGGGGGGGGGGGGGGGGGGGGGGGGTTGCAAAAAGGGGAGAAATCGCGAAGGCCGTTGAAATCCGTATTCAAAAATATTCTCTTTTATGAAGGCGCGATGTGGGGCTGGGGCTAAATCTGGGTTTGGGATCTGGAACTCGGAGCCAGCGCTTTGAACAAAGTGTTCAGACTGGAGCCACTTGGAGGCCCGATCTCCTTCCAACCCACTTCAGCAGCACCAACCCTTGGCAGACCGGCGGCGTAATCTCCTCTAAACGCTTTTATTAAGACGTCTAATTGAGGCTCGGGCTTTTCTCCCTTCAGGAGAACAGGCAGAGGAACAAAAAAACAGGGCTTACCCCCCCCCCCCCGTCCCCCCGTCGCCCCGTCCCCCGTCCCCCTCCGAAACAGGCTGCAGGGGAATGGCAAGGCGCAGGCGTTAAGGAGCTTTAGTCAGGGGCGTGAATAAAGACGGCGTGGTTTGCACTTGGGGGCCCCCGGAGGGTGGAGGGGCCCGTGGAGAGGAGGGGCCCGACAACAGTGAGGAAGGCGGAGATTACAATCTCAGAAATATGCCTGTGTTCAAAGGAGAACACACATTATATATATATATATATATATATATCATCTTTGATTTTTGCCGTCATCCATCTTGATCTACGCCAACCGGTGACCACATTTGGACAAATGAGGAGTGATTCTGGTAGTGTAGCGACCTGTCAATCACATGGTAGCCCCGCCCTAAGGCATACCCTGCTTTATGGTTTGCTTTTACTCCCAATGGCATCATCACGCTGTATTGAAGAAGACTTGAAACTCTAGCGATTGAGACCATAAACTCATGTTTACAATGTTTACAGAGGTAATAAATCAAGTGAGCCGTAGCATACGTTTCTCATAGACTTCTATACAATCCGACTTCTTGTGGCAACCAAGGGAATCGCACCCTGATAATCTGATTCAGTGAACATTTTTCACTGCTGCATTGGCCTCACTTTTCAGAACCGGAGGTCGCCAACCTGATACAGGATGAATGCTGGGTAATACGCACGTTGACGTTGTCATACAGTAGCTAGCCAGAGGCGCAAAATCTGTCAAGACTGACGAGCACAAACAACAGCTGTGCCGTGAAACTTTTTTTTTCCGTCTCCGTGGCGTCAACATGACTGACAACATGACGAGCATTCTCCAGAAGAAAAAGAAAAACAACCGCCCAGTCACATTCAGTGGAATTGTTACCGGCAGCAGCATTTATATTATTATTTTCTGCGTTAATGCATTGCCGTCACCCAAGACACTCCAAAAGAAAAAAAGACTCCACTACTTAAAAGATAATGAGGAAGCAATCTCGGCAGGTGCGATTGATCGCACTGTTTTATAGCGCGAGGGATTATCAAAGGATTATCTAACGATATTTATGCACCCGAGGTTGACACACTGCTTTCATGTGCACGCTGCGAGTGGTGGCGATGTGTGTGTGTGTGTGTGTGTGGGGGGGGGGGGGGGGGGGGTTATGCAAGATGTTGAGTGGAGGTAAGGATGCAGCAGAGGATGGGAAAATATGCTTGTGTATGTATGTGTGTGTGTGTGTAAAAGTGGAAATAGAGCTCGCTATGAACCCAACCGCAAGTCCCAAAAAAAGTCACTTATCAGCAGCGAACACGCGGCAGGAAAATTCAAAAGCAACCGGATATCTCCTCCTCCGCCAGAGGCAACACCAAAGCGTGGGAGTCCCCCCCCTCCCATGTGGAAAAATAAAAAAAAGTGGGATGACTGAGTGAGCGGCAAAGCAGGAAACTCCCCAAGAGGCGCCAGGGGGGGTGAGGGGGGGGTCGATTGGGTCGCGATGAAGTAATGCCCGGCGACACCCGGAGTGTTACCGCAAGTCGGCTGCACACACCGATCGACCTTGCAAGGAGGGGGGGGGGGGGGGGGGATAACGGATAAGGGAACTAGCGCTCCTGTCCCATCACGCTTTGTTATCTGTCTCTCTAACCGCCGCGTGTCTCCACGACTCGCCCGAGAGCGCCTGCAGGAAGGCGAGTAAGCACAACCGGGCTTTTGTTAACTACTCGATGTGCCGCGTCTTCTAAAAAAAAGAAATAAAAAAAAGTCAGGCTCTCTTTTTTATTGTCGCCTGTGAAGCCGTCGCCAGGCGGCTTTCTTTTAAAGTCTGACGCGGAGAGAGTGCCGATTGATGTTTTAAAAAAAAAAAAAACAACAAGATAGAAAAATGAATGTTTGACAGCAGATTTTTTTTCTCTTTTTGATTATACTTTCTTTTTTTAAAAATTGAACAGATTTCCATATAAAAGGAAGCGCACGAAGACGGCTCAAGACACGCGGAGGCTGAAACTGGAGCGATGCAGCTCGGTAGACGAGGTGGACCGATGGATGTTCAGTGTCTGATTAGTCGGACTGATGGAGTCAACTCCGGGTCACGGGGGAATCCAATTGGACAGTCGTCGTTGGCGCTGAATATCGGCACGTGACCGGATTACCCGGATGTCAGTCTAAAGAAGACGCACAGGCATTCTTATCCTGTGAGGACGAAAGGCTTCACGTGTCAGTTCACCCAAGTCACACACACACACACACATACACACACATACACACACACACACATGGGTGAAGTGACCAGTTAAAAGGAAAATTAACTTTTCTTATAACCGGGTCTTATTTCACATTCCTGCCATCATTCCTATCTGTTACATCTGACATCTTATCGGATGACATACTATACTATGTATCTGAATATATATATATATATAGTTAGATACATAGTATAGTATATGTTAGCACTTATTTTATAATGTCATTCTAACATTTATAATACTATACAGTACAATCACTTACCTAGAGACGAATACCAGACACGAGATGTCAATGTTAACTTTCTTTTCTTCAAGTTTGACCTACTGTACTTAGTCCTAAAACCACAGAGTGTTACAATTATTGCATTTTTACTTCCAAAGAAATGTTTTAGATAACCTACTTAGACACGATTACAGTGAAACATTATAAAAAAACGGAGAGGATTGATAGCAAACACTCCAAAAAACAAGCCTCAGATTGTGTTTCCTTTAAGAAGTCCCAAAGCCCCCACAGTCGAAGAAACACTGCCCCAGTTTTATATTTCCCCACCACGGCAACAGTCTGAGTCTCTCGTGCTCTTCAAGCGTGAGTCTGGGTGTCGAATGTGTCGGGTGGGTGTGGAGGATGATGGGTGTGGAGGATGATGGGTGGGGGGGGGGGGGGGGGTGCAGACGCGTCACCGACACAAAGGGGTGTGAGGCTCACCAGTTGTGGAAGAGATGTTGACGTCGATGCTGATCTCGGGGATGCCCCCGCCCTTCAGCGCCGCCACGCAGGTGTACGTGCCGAAGTCGGTGAACTTGAGGTCGATGATGTCCAGGTTGGTGGTCCCGGGGGAGATGTCGGGGTCCGTCTGGGTGATGACCATTCGCTCAGAGCTCCGCAGGGCGCGGCCGTTCTTCAGCCAGCTGAACGTCAGCTCTTCCGGTGGGGTCGCCTCCACCTGGAGAGCATCGGCGAGTAACTCACTGGTGTGTGTGTGTGTGTGTGTGTGTGTGTGTGTGTGTGTGTTTATTCCGCCACTGCAACTGTACCTGACAAGATATCTTGACTTCGCGTCCGATCTGGATGTTGTCGTCATTGTGGTAGGGGTCTGGAGTGATCCAGAATCGCCCCTTTTTCAGAGCTGTGAAGAGACAATCCCATTTCGATTAAAAAAACAGATTCATATCTCTGCGGGGCGGAGGGGGGGCGGGGGGGGGGGGGGAGTTACAGTGTGGTAATCCCAAAGACGTGACTTTATAGATGCTTTTGAATAGATTTTTCTTTCTTTACTCAATGTCCGCACTCGGGCTCGAAACCCGGTTGTCGTGCATCTGCGGTGAATCTGACCACCGTTACAGAGAACGCTTTAAACCCAAAGCTTTACAAATCAACATTAAAATTGATACGGACTAAAGAAAAGTCCTGCAGGGCATTCAAGCAGGTTAACACACACACACTCGTCACACGCACGTATGCAAACACACACACACACACACACACACACACTGTGAAATTGAAGAGAGATGCCACCATTTCTAATCCAATTTGGTTTGCGAACTCTGAACAACAACAAAGAAAAAAAAAGGATGATTTTGTATTTTTAAACCGCGTGCGCCTGGTGTTCGATTCCAATCCCCCTCAAAAAAACAAAAACAAAGAAGAATTAGAAAAAGAGAAGAAAAGCAAACGTCTATGGAAAATCACCGTGCGGATCATTTCATCTCGTTAAATTCTCGAGCGACATCATCGCATTCAGTTTGGTGAAGAATATAAAAACACCTCACGTGTCAGATTTAAAGACATTGCGACGCCCCGCCGAGCTGCACATCGCCTCCTCCACGTGGTCTTCCTCCTTCGCCTTAGAAAACCAGCGTCGGCAGCCTGCGGGATCTTTTATTTTTTTCCCAGATAACAAATATATATACGAATCACGTCAACGCGCAGATTCTCACGAAAGCCGCCCAAGCATCCGCATCCCGCGTATATTCTTATTCTCAAAAGCTCCACGCCCGTCAATCGCGTTGCATATAATTCAACAGCACAAGCGTGGAAACTGTGGCAATTAGAATAATATGGTAAGCATGCGCGTGTGTCTGTGACCTTTATGGATTATGGATAGAATATAATACAAGGCATTACCTTCAACCCACGTTTCGGCTCTGTGTCACGGCGTGCGTCTGCTACACACACACACACACACACACACACACACACACCAAGATTCAATTTCCTTAAAGCACACACACACACACACACACACACACGTGCGGCGTGTAGTTAATGAGTCAATCCAAACTCACACGTCATGAAGTGGAGACAGAGACGCACTTAAAAATTAAAAAAAAGGCTTTTGAGTCTCAGATGAGATGCTTCTTAAGAAAGCATTATCTCATCCTCAAAACACACACACGCACACACGCACACTTTCTGGTATGAATAGACAAAGCAGCCAAAAAAGAAATAACTGGCAGTACTGTGAGGCTGAAAAAAATAAAAATAAAGTTTTAATAAGTCACTTTTGGTCCGTCCTTGACACAGTGTACTGTTTATGTCTGCAGCGGCGGATGTGAACGCCTCTTTGCACAATGCCCTAGCACAGAGTCAAGGGGACGACTGTATACCGGATATATATCTATATATATAGATATATAGATATATATCGTGACGGTTGGCCTACTTTGAGCAGAAACCGGTCTCATGCTGGTTTTGCTGTCTTTTTAGTTCTTCGGGATACATTTTATTCGTCTAAATTGAATTGAAAAATCCACTCGTTTTTTATAATCTCAATAGAATCGTCGTTCTCACACGATACATTTCGGTCGTGAGGTGAGTCGCCGCTTTAGGTAAATACTAACCTTCAATTTATTTAATGACACACACACACACACACACACACACACACACGCACACACACACGTTATCAGCAGAAGTGCCTCTGAGCAAACGTTGACCTTTTCGGCCCTGACATTAAATCCTGGATCCTCACTGACCGCAGGATGTGATGAATCAGAGCCCAGAGTGGGTCCATCACACTGAATGTGACGAGGAGACATTCACACATCGGGGGGGGGGGGGGCTTCGAGCTCAGGGTCTCGCTGCTGGCATTCAGTGTGGTATTTATTGGCTTTACATGTCAAGAGCTGGTGGCCACTGGTCTGGAATCAGAATTAAAAAAACGGAGCTAAAAACATGAAAGACTAAATCACAAACCAAAAAAAAGAGGTTGTTTTTACATCACTTAGTCCGGCCAATGAGGCCGCGACATGTAGAAATGGTTACATATAATGTAGCTCCGCTTGGAGAGTGACTTTACACGCTTACATATGTCGAACTGCCCGAGGAAATTGGGCTGTTCATCTTTATTAAAATCCCTTCTAAAGACACTTTTATAAACAGTCACCGAGGGGTCTTTGTTCTTCTCGTGTCACCGTTGACTCCGGCACACTTAATATCATCTCTGTTTGTAAGTGTGTCTGTCGACCTGCTATATTACCTTTTTAATTAATTTCTATTTTTCTTTACTTGCAGCTTTTGGGTTTTATTGCATATTTTTCTAACCTCAATTCCAAAAAGGCCTTGAGATTTAAAATCTGATAGCACGCCGTTGCAACGTTAAAATGAGTAAAGCACTCTGTAAACGGCATTTATAAAAAATTGCTATTAAGTTCATATTAATATCATTACATGTGTCGAAGGTCCACGCTCAGTAAACTAGTCCACTATCATATTCAGAGCAGATTATCGTCCACGCTGACCCGGCAATATAATATTGTAATATTATCGTAATGATCAGAGTTATGTCAAAAAAAAAAAGACAAATAATATCTGCGTTTGAAATCTACAACCGACTCTTTCAAACTGTGTGAGTGAGTACACGTTTTAAAGTCAACTTTGCTAAAAAATAATATTAAAAACGATGCATTTGAACACCGATTGCATGCAGATTTCTAATTTCCTGAACCACACATGTTAACGTCTAGTGGTCTTTTTTCTTTTCCCTACTTCAGACCGCTGCTGCATGTGCACTCGTGCATATTTCAGAATCGGTTCAAAACCTCCTCTCCCGGGATTTTATCTGACCATAAATATTGAATTGCAAGTGGGCATTCTGTAAAAAATGACTACATTTGTGTACAAGGGAGATAAGTGGGCATCGCTTCACCTGGTTGTACTGAATGTAGCCGCAGAGCCTCCTCCCTTATGCATGGGAGGAACATCCACCAAAAAGAGGGCTGGCGGTGAGTGTGTGAGGTGAGAAGAGCAGAGAAGAGAGAGAGAGACTTTATTTCACTGTCGCTCGCCCGTCACCGTTTTCTAAATCTCGGCGAAAGTCACATGAATGTTTAATGTTTAAAAAAACAGAACTTTCCCATTTGCTCTGAAGGTAAACTGTGTCACCGAATATTGTTTTACAGTTTCCACAACATCATCCATATCTGACACGTGTGTGTGTGTGTGAGTGTGTGTGTGCGTTTTTGGTTTTAGTGAGTCTATATATATAAATAAGTACAATATATTTGTAATAAACACTCAGGTTCACCATACTGGCTTTTCTTTTTTTGGAGCTTTCGATCGTATCGTATGGTCTTAATTGGCAGATTTGTTCCGTTGTCATGGAGACGGATTTGTTGAGCTCAGATCCGTCTCCATGACAACACAGTAGGGGTGTGTCGCTATCCGCTTTACATGATTCAACATGTAGCGAGACGCCCAGTCCACAACCAAAGCTACACAACGATTAATTTGCAATTTAAACTTATTCCACCTTAATTACCTTCATTTAACTTATTTTACTTATACTAAAATACACCACATGGTTCCCCAGCATGGTTCAAACTTAGTTTAGTTACAATCGTGTGTTGTTGTTCTATAAAAGTAGTTTATTTACGTCAGCTTTCTGATAAGCATCGGTCAGTGTTTACAGTGCAGATGTAAGGTCATAAGCTCTGGAAAAGGTCAAAACTGAACTTTGAGGCTAATCTTTAAGAAGCACGACGTTACGTTTTTTGTTAAGATGTCCGCTGTTGGTTGAGGCAAAAAAAAAACGCAAAAAAAAACAGTCTCAGGTTGAATCAAAAGTACAAAAACAACAACATTATAAGCTCAATGAAGATCATCTTCAGTGTTTGAGCTCCATGTTGAATCGGAGGATCTTAACGACGCGCCGCGGCTCGTTCTCAAGGCTGGTTTTCTCACGAGTGGAGTAAAGCAACATTTAAAAACACATCTCTAAAGGCACCCGAGTAAAAGAACAACAAAAAAACATTGGCAGCATCACAGCCGCCGCGGCACAAGACACGAGTCAACCTGCGCACAGACAACTTCTACATGAATTATTCATGCATTTATGAAGCTGGTTTCTCCCTTCTTTTTTTTTTGTTTTATCATCATCATCATCATCATCATCATCATCAGAGCTTTCTGTCATTGAACCCTGACTGTGGCGCCACGCCAAGGAGTAAAACACCCACTACGGGGACACGTTACGGGAGCCACTTTTCTTTTCGTGGTAACATCAGGCGGAGGAGAGACGGACGCCCTCGCGCTCGCGCTCGCATTTGCATTGCATGTCTCCTACGTCCCCTTTTGGCCCTCGGAGATTGCATTAATGGCGATATACTTTATATTCAAGGCATTTTTTTTGGGGGGGGGGAATCATTACCAAACAAATTACAGTGGTCCCTTTTATTTTGCCACACCCACAAACTGAAGTGCTTTTCCCCCTTGCGGCGAGCCCGTATGATTCTCCATCGCTCTAATAGCCGGTGAGGATAATGGGAGTCCCTGAACATGAAAAGCGCAGATAATCACACAAAGAGAAAAGCCCCGGTTGAGGCCTCGTGTCACGCGGCAGGATTACAATAGCACCTCGGGGGAGCTTCTTCTCAGCGGGGCAAAAAGTACACACACGGCCTGACACGCTGATTACGACGTACACGCACAAAAGTGACAAAAGACACAATGGCATCACTTATGCACACACACACACACACACACACACACACACACATGAACAACACTGCAGGAGAAGTGACGTTTGAGCACTCTTTTTCTATGGTGAGCGAAGAAAAAGAAAACAACCCTGTGTGTCTCACTCCCGTTCCCACTCTCCCATCATTATCCTCCTATCTGCTCCTCGGTTCATCTCGTTTTTTTTCAGTCGCTCCCTGTCCGTCCGTCTCTATCGAGCGGTGCGTCACGCCTCTCGCCTCTCGCCGGCGCGTGGAGCTGAACTCATCTCTCGGAAACCAGATGGATGCCTCTCTAACTGCCACTCTCCTCTGCCTCCTCTCATCCGCTCAAGGTTAAACACAACAACAAAAAAGGGACAACGGGCGTATAGGATGGCTGAAAAACACACGGCGCTTGCAAACACACACACACACACACACACACACACACCGCCATCTAAACACCTTGTAATGTTCCTATTATCGCATGCATCCTCACATTAGCACCAACACCTTTACAATATAAGAGGAAATGAGTCCTAAATGTTGCTCTCGACCTTCAGGCGGACCTGCGGCGCTAATTTATGTAAAAAAAAAAAAAAAAAAAAAGGATTCACAAACCCGAAAAACAAGCACGTGTACAAATACAAATACGCACAGGCGGTCCTCGGGGGCCGCGGCCCGAGAGAGACTGGCGCCGCCTGTGTGCCAGTTCTGGCCGTCCAGCCCATTAAATCTGGCATTCATGAATGGAAATGTATTCAAGCCGTCGATCCAAATTTATTCCAAAGCAAATTTGATAAGGGTCATTCACATGTTGATTCACATGCTGACAGACAGGGTTTTTTGGGTTGGGTTGTGTTTTTTTTTTGTGTTTTTTTACCGGGCGCGTCATGATTGTTTTCTAAATATAAACAGTGGGGAGCTCAAGCTGGAAAAAGATTGCATTTGTCTTTTTTTTGCTTCTATATAAATAACAGCAAGCTTCCAATCAGAGTTACAACGTGCGGATGGTAGCGAGTGTGTATGACTTGCTCGAGTGTGTGTGTGTGTGTGTGTGTGTGTGTGCGTTGGAGCACGGGAATAAGTCGTGTCTACGTTAGCGGGTCGGAATGATGGATGTCTCGGGCGCCAAAGCTTCGTACCTGAATTTGTCAGCGTGGGGGGGGAAATTGTCGAGAAAATCCGACGACAAAACACGTCTGCGTTTGATTTCCTTTTTCTTTTTTTTTTAATCTTTGATAGCTACAGCAAAGCTCATTTCTCTACATCACGAGGAAGAAGGGAACACGTTGCACGGAGTCTCTCCGTCTGTGTGCAGGCAGACCGAGAGACTCACGAGAAAGAAAAGAAGAAGAAAAGGCGAGTCTCCAGACAGTCCCGTCCTCGGTTCACCGAGCTGCCGACTCCAGAAACAACCGGAGCGTCTCTGCGGGTCAAAACCGGTGCGTTAGCGAGAGGGCAGAGTGACGTGGACTGAAGTGGCGTGGACTGAAGTGGCGTGGACTGAAGTGACGTGGACCGAAGTGGCGTGGACCGAAGTGACGTGGACCGAAGTGGCGTGGACCGAAGTGACGTGGACCGAAGTGGACCGAAGTGACGTGGACCGAAGTGACGTGGACCGAAGTGGACCGAAGTGACGTGGACCGAAGTGGCGTGGACCGAAGTGACGTGGACCGAAGTGGCGTGGACCGAAGTGGACCGAAGTGACGTGGACCGAAGTGACGTGGACCGAAGTGACGTGGACCGAAGTTGCGTGGACCGAAGTGGACCGAAGTGGCGTGGACCGAAGTGGCGTGGACCGAAGTGGCGTGGACCGAAGTGGACCGAAGTGACGTGGACCGAAGTGGCGTGGACCGAAGTGGCGTGGACCGAAGTGGCGTGGACCGAAGTGGACCGAAGTGACGTGGACCGAAGTGACGTGGACCGAAGTGACGTGGACCGAAGTGGCGTGGACCGAAGTGGACCGAAGTGACGTGGACCGAAGTGACGTGGACCGAAGTTGCGTGGACCGAAGTGGACCGAAGTGACGTGGACCGAAGTGGCGTGGACCGAAGTGGCGTGGACCGAAGTGACGTGGACCGAAGTGGCGTGGACCGAAGTGGCGTGGACCGAAGTGACGTGGACCGAAGTGGCGTGGACCGAAGTGGCGTGGACCGAAGTGGACCGAAGTGACGTGGACCGAAGTGGCGTGGACCGAAGTGGCGTGGACCGAAGTGGCGTGGACCGAAGTGGACCGAAGTGACGTGGACCGAAGTGGCCCGAAGTGACGTGGACCGAAGTTGCGTGGACCGAAGTGACGTGGACCGAAGTGGCGTGGACCGAAGTGACGTGGATCGAAGTGACGTGGACCGAAGTGGCGTGGACCGAAGTGGCGTGGACCGAAGTGGCGTGGACCGAAGTGACGTGGACCGAAGTGGCGTGGACCGAAGTGGCGTGGACCGAAGTGGACCGAAGTGACGTGGACCGAAGTGGCCCGAAGTGACGTGGACCGAAGTTGCGTGGACCGAAGTGACGTGGACCGAAGTGACGTGGACCGAAGTGGCGTGGACCGAAGTGGACCGAAGTCGACCGAAGTGACGTGGACCGAAGTGACGTGGACCGAAGTGGCGTGGACCGAAGTGACGTGGACCGAAGTGACGTGGACCGAAGTGGCGTGGACCGAAGTGACGTGGACCGAAGTGACGTGGACCGAAGTGACGTGGACCGAAGTGACGTGGACCGAAGTGGACCGAAGTGACGTGGACCGAAGTGGCGTGGACCGAAGTGGCGTGGACCGAAGTGACGTGGACCGAAGTGGCGTGGACCGAAGTGGACCGAAGTGACGTGGACCGAAGTGACGTGGACCGAAGTGACGTGGACCGAAGTTGCGTGGACCGAAGTGGACCGAAGTGGCGTGGACCGAAGTGGCGTGGACCGAAGTGGCGTGGACCGAAGTGGACCGAAGTGACGTGGACCGAAGTGGCGTGGACCGAAGTGGCGTGGACCGAAGTGGCGTGGACCGAAGTGGACCGAAGTGACGTGGACCGAAGTGACGTGGACCGAAGTGACGTGGACCGAAGTGGCGTGGACCGAAGTGGACCGAAGTGACGTGGACCGAAGTGACGTGGACCGAAGTGACGTGGACCGAAGTTGCGTGGACCGAAGTGGACCGAAGTGACGTGGACCGAAGTGGCGTGGACCGAAGTGGCGTGGACCGAAGTGGACCGAAGTGGCGTGGACCGAAGTGGCCCGAAGTGACGTGGACCGAAGTTGCGTGGACCGAAGTGACGTGGACCGAAGTGACGTGGACCGAAGTGACGTGGACCGAAGTGGCGTGGACCGAAGTGGCGTGGACCGAAGTGGACCGAAGTGGACCGAAGTGACGTGGACCGAAGTGACGTGGACCGAAGTGGCGTGGACCGAAGTGGCGTGGACCGAAGTGGACCGAAGTGGCGTGGACCGAAGTGGACCGAAGTGACGTGGACCGAAGTTGCGTGGACCGAAGTGGACCGAAGTGACGTGGACCGAAGTTGCGTGGACCGAAGTGGACCGAAGTGACGTGGACCGAAGTGGCGTGGACCGAAGTGGCGTGGACCGAAGTGGCGTGGACCGAAGTGACATGGACCGAAGTGAACCGAAGTGACGTGGACCGAAGTGGCGTGGACCGAAGTGGACCGAAGTGACGTGGACCGAAGTGGCGTGGACCGAAGTGGACCGAAGTGACGTGGACCGAAGTTGCGTGGACCGAAGTGGACCGAAGTGGACCGAAGTGGCGTGGACCGAAGTGGCGTGGACCGAAGTGACGTGGACTGACATATTCACACAGACGCTTTGCAATGCCAAACAATGTCAACCCTTCACGGCCACACACGCTTAAGCAATTAGCGGAGCATTTATTTCTGCCTACAGTCGGGATTTTTCTGAAGAATTTGTTCTTTTTGTAAGCGCGCAGACACCAGTCCTTTTCTGTTGCCTCTCTTTTTTCTACACACACACACACACACACACACACACACACACACACAAACAAAGAGCAACTGAAGGTCTGCCTGTGCTCTAGCCTCGAGCCTGGCTTATCCTCTTTCAATTTTTTTTTTCATTTTTCTCCTCACTTCAAAGCATCGCCGCGGTAGGAAGTTGCCAGTGGAGCGACTGCAACCGGGTGTCTCGTCGGGAAAAAAAAAAGACAAAATATGACCGCGATTTGTCGAGAAACGTGGGACATTCACAGGAGAACAAAGCACAACATCCTTTCTTAATTACTACCCGGTTAGAATGAATTGAGTCTCAATAGAACGACATTACGGGTCTCCTGTCTACTGTCAATGGAGACTTGATTGATTGATGTGCATGCTAAGAGGGAGGAGGGGAGAGAAAAGTGGACGGGGGTTCAAACCCATTCCTGGCTCTCCAGCCTCACCCTTTGCACCGCGCCTCCATTTGGGCTCTCACTCGTCGGCTTTGCCATTTTAAGGGCCATCTGGACCAGTTAATGGGGACTGGAAGTGGACTCCCGGTGTCAACTCACCAGAGTCCACGACTAATGTCACGCGCGTTGACGTATCGGCCGATGTGAGCTTCATACGGGTATATATATAAATATATATATATATGGTACATGTCAGCTGTTCCAGTAAAGAAACTGATTCAAAATGTCTCACTTAGAGCTGACCGCTGTCAAAAACCACACAAACTTGAGAGAATATTAAATTGGAAGATACATATATATTAGTTGTGCCCACTAGCCACTAACAAAAGCACATACGCAGAAAGAAGAAGGAAAAACACCCTTTTTTTTTTTCTTCTTCTGACTTCAAACGTGTCTACGGAGATGGAAATATCCCGCTGAAAGCGAGAATTAAGCCCGCCCCCACCCCACCCACCAGCCCCCTCAATATGGAAAGACGCTGCGAGCTTTCTTTGAGAAACTGTGACACATTGCTCAAACTATTTTATTTATCACCGCTGAACTTGGCCGCACGCCAAATCCGTAGGATGTATTTCTATAGACAAGGTAGTCCATTTTATTAATACACGGGACCCCCCCCCCCCCCCCCCCCCAACACCAACCTTCGTCATCCGGTGCGTGTTGAGCCCAACATTTAATTTGCGTGACTGACAGCTCATCAGACTCAAGAGATACGCGACTGTGTGTTTTATTATCGATCTTCACTCCCATCGTGTCCCAGAAATAGAATTAAAAATGCTTCCGTCTGTCGGAGCTTCTTCAGCTCGGTTTACAAAAATTAATGTTGACAACGTGACGTTCGGTTGGACCTCAGAGTGTCTCCCTCGAATGGTCTCGTCATGTCTTTTTTAATTAATTTCGATCGTCAATATATCGAACTCCTTCGTGTCACTATGCTCTGTAACAATTGATTAATCATCAATCTCACGAGAACGTTCCCAATATGTGTTCTTCTTTTTATTGATCCTTAATTAGCTTAGTCACATATTGATTAATTATGTCATTTAAGCATCTCTCCAGTTTAGACCGCTTAGTTTGTTTTTTTTTACTCCAAATGAATTTACTCTGGACATCATTTTGTGTCAGGTTTAAATCTATTTAGCCTCCTCACATCTGATTATCCTTTTGTTTAAACATAAATTATTGAGTCTCACACACGTTGGTGATGTCTTTTCAGGCTTTGGGAGAACACACAAGTGCACTGGTCAATGTTCATGTCTCCACCAAAGGTTATGAGTCAGATGCCTAACCCAACAAATACATCATTACACATGTGACGGTTTTAAAGAGCTAATAATCCATCTTTTGTGTCTGGAGTTTATGATTCATAAAGGTTCGAGCACAATAATGCATATTTGTCCCCGTTTAACTTTTACAGTTCAAAGTACAGATTTGATCGAAAGCTCTGCAGCCTTAAATGTGACACACCAACGAACGTGTACTCAAACAACATCATATATATATTTATTTAAGGGAGTTTTTTTTTGGTATGACCATTGTGAATGCCAGACGCATGACACGTCAACGAGGGTGTGATATTTATTGCGGATATTTTCCCGCGGTGAGCGCCGCTCTGACTTATTGGCTGCCACGGGACACCTGACACCTTCTCTTTGATGTAGACCTCTCAATTCCTACTGTATGGGCACTTTCACAATGCGGAGAAGAGGTTTGCCTGTCAGGGGGGGGGGGGGGGGGGGGGGGGGGGGGCATCAGAAATGATTTGTCGATGGTTTGATTTGCACACCAGGGAATATTTACGGCTGCATGAATAAATGCTTCCAAACAGCACGGGAAGCGACCGGATGATGGAGCCGCGGCTTAATCTCTTCGATGAAAGGAGGAAACTTTCTGAGCCAATCTGCTAAACTGATTCCATTTGTGCGTATGTGTGTGTGTGTGTGTGTGTGTGTGTGTGTGTGTGTGTGTCGAAAGTTTAAAATTCACTCTTGGATCATCCCCTGAACGCTGCATTGCCTGAAAGGATTTCCCTAATTAATACGTCTTTTTTCTTCTTCTTTCATTCACCTGCAAGAGGCTCCTGCGGGTTGTACACTCGGGGCATCGGGATCCTCTGTTATGTCACAGATGAAGAGCCTCGAGTCCCACACCACCCTTAATCCCACAGCTTAGCAGCAGCAGTCGATTTAAGAAAGCGTGTTTCCTCGTGCATCTTAGATTTAAGCCTTTTCTTTTTGCAGGAGGTCAAACAGGATATCCTGTCTTGAGCGTTAACCTTCAGCGTTACTGCAGCGAACGCGGGTCTGTTGACGACTAAAAGCGCCTCTTCGTGTGCAGGAAAACAAAAGAAAAAGAGTGCTTTGATAACGGTGATTTCTGCAATGAGCTACAGATGTAACAACATGTCCCCGATAACGACCTCACGGCGGCGCCCCCCCCCCCCCCACCTCGCGCCGTGCCACGCCGCCCTTGTTAAGATGCGTGTAAACCGCTCTTTGAACCGTTTTTTTTTTTTTTTTTTTAATGAACGGTTTCACACTCTTTCGCCTCCCGGCGTTTGTCCTCGGTTGTCTTTTAAGGAGCCCGAGTTTCACCGGCCGGCGAGATCTGATGCTCTGATTCAAAGTTTGTGAGGTCAAACTGAAGGACGTCTCAGCAACTCTCGTGAATACATTAATCAAAAAAAGAAAATCTATACAAGCAAACGGCAATCAAACGCTTCATCGAAGTAAAGAGCGAACTTACACAACATTCGAGGCCCTTGGCATCTTATATAGACCCTTATCTTTAGTATTATGGAATAATCGTGTCAATTAACACAGCTAAATATATTGAGAAATCAAGAAAATAGGCCATACAAATATTGTCTGTTTTCATTTTTTCAGGGGAATTTCCCCCAATGTCATATTTTAATTTAATTTAATTTTTTTGCCCAAACTTAATTAATATTACGATGTTATGACATAATATCTGTCCAAAGAATTGTTTATATTCCTCCTTTAATGCTCAGCTGTTGTCTTGTTTGTTTGACTCCTGCATGGACGTCCGACTGCAGGTCTCTGGCCTCCAGTAATGAAAGCCTCCTCACCTCGCACCACAATGGTGGTGGACTTCTTGGCCGGGTTCCCCACGTTGTTGCTGGACACGCAGCTGTAGACCCCCGCCTCGTCCGTGGTGATGGCCGGCAGGGTGAGCGTGCCCCCCTTCACCACGCTCCTCTGCGGCAGGCTTTCATTGCTGCTGATCCAGGTGAGGATGGGGGACGGCTCTCCGCCCGTGGCGATGCACACCAGGGACACCGTTTGGCCCGGGTTGACCACGATGGGATCCTCCACCAGCAGCTTGATGGACGGCGAGGCTGAGGAGGAAGACACGGACAGTTACGGGATATGACGGTTCAAAAATAACTGCAGAAAAACCCAGTAAATCGGTGCGTGATTTTGACATCTTAATGTGGAAGGAGTCAGGGTCACCTGTCTTATTGGTGAGTCTGAAGATGACACTGCGGTCGGGGATCCCGCACACATTCCTGACGGAGGCGACGCAGCTGTAGTTGGCGTAGTCTTGAGGTCGCAGGTTCTTCAGCTTCAAAATCTTCGTTTCCCCCTGCAGCTCAGACCAAACCAACACCGGTATGCAAATGTGTGCAAAAAGGATATCAAACGTAATCAAAGTTAGAAGAAAATGCAGAAGAACTAGGCTGACGAAAAGGCCAAACGCCTCCAAGGAAAGGTCAAGGAGATGAATATGCATAACGGTTTTTTGGGTTTTTTTTTCAAACGAAGCCCAAAAAAATGAAAGGGCAACATTTTTTTTGCAGCTAAATATATTTAATATAATTTTTTATATTTTTTTTAAAGGGAATTAACGTGTCAACTCGCTTAATGCCGACGTGTCCGCGGCCCTCTCCCCATGTGGCTGCAGCGATATGGACGGGCTCAGCGGGGGGGGGGGCTTATAACCGGCTATCTTATCGTGTGTTTGATTCCAGCTGGGCCCCGTCAGCCTGCGATGAGGATGTGAACCCTTTTGATCTGGCTTGTTTGTGGGTGTCGGGGGTCGGAGGGGGGTGGGGGGGGGGGGCTTGATTAACAACACGAGTCGGCCGCACAACATGGCGGTCACTCACGTCTTTCACATCCGATGAGGCTCGGAGGATCAATTAATTGTATTAGATTAGACTCCGCACCGCTGTTCCTTTCTCTGTCACCTCGGAGATATCGGGAGATGAGGTCGGTGGAATTCAGAGTGCAAGCTTTACTCACAGCAGGGTGGGGGGGGTGGGGGGGGGGGGCGGCATGGGGGGGGAAAGAATCTATTTGGAAAACGCAAGGGGCAGAGAAAGGCATGGAAAGGACAAACACATTAAAGCGAATTGGACAGCGGGGGTTTTGATAGTCATATCGACTTAAAGATTGAACGCTGTGGTAAACGAGAGCTTCGGGAACGCGACTTATGGCCCGACGGTAAAAGGGCAAAGAAATTATGGAAGTGAGGTTGAAGAAAAAGAAATGTTTAAACCCCCCCCCCCCCCCCCCCCAGTTTAGCTTTCATGTTTCCAATGAGATATTTGAGGCATTAAACCGCTGCCGCGTCTCTTCGGGGACACGGAATCAAAACCAGATTGATGAACTTATGCCTGGCAATAAAGATGCAAATGAGGGAGTTTTTTTTTTTTTTTCTTCTTTCAGGAAATCGACTAACTTGACTTCATGAGGCGGGGGAGGGAGGGAGGGAGGGGGGAGGGGCGAGAAAATGAGAAAACGAGTGAGGAAGCAGAACAAAAGAGCGATATATATAAAAACGTGACGCGTGATGAGCAATATGTTTCTTGCTTCTTCAAGAGCGAGAACACATAAAACTCCACAAACATCAAAAACATATCGACGACGGGAACCTGGCGAAGGAGGAGAAATGGCTCCATTACGTCTCGGATAATTGTCCCGTCCTCCTTTGTGGGGGAGAAGGTGGTGTAGTTTCTACAATAAAAGCCCAGCTCAGGGTCTCATTATGATGCCCGCTCCCCGTACAGGTTATGAAATGCCACCTTTCAACAGTATCTGTGGGACTATTACAAAAAAAAACATCTGGTGAACTTCATTCACAAATCTGACGGGTCCCCCCCCCCTCCTCAGGCAAATGCTATCAGCCATTTATATGAGCAGATTCCAAAAGTTTTTTTGTCCGGACCGTCGCTAAGCTTATCTCTGTGGGTTTTTTTCGGGTTGCGCTCATATTTTTTCAGACCCAATTAAAGCTTCGCTGTAATAGAGGGCAGGATGGAGAGCAGGGTGGAGAAAGGAAGAATGTCTCCTTCACCCACTCCATTAGTCTCCATGGCCATCTTTCTCCATTTGGCCAAAACATCAATTTGGCTTCCCTTTCCTTTCTCTCTCTCTCTCTCTCTCTCTCTCTCTCTCCGTTTCTTAAGCCTCTTTTCCTTTCTCGCATGTCTTTCTCTCTCTCTTTCTTAAAGATTTCCATTCTCAAACATACAAATCCCACTTAACTCAAATCAATTCAAAAACTACAATTCCCTTCCAAGCCTCGATCCGCTCTCTGTCTTTTTTTTTTGGAGAGGGGGGGAGTTTCGCAATTTTCCCCCCAAAAATTGTAAAGTAATTCCACGAACCGAGGGAACCGATTGTGAAGAGAACGCCGATCTTTCCGTCTCAATTACTCAACACGCACGAAACTTTGTGAAACACCCGGGTTAGTGAGAGCGCCGCTTCTATTCATGCGGCTAATGAGGACGGCTTAGCTTCGACAGGCAAAGGGGGCGGAGTTACGGTTTCCCCGGGGGGGATATTGCCTCTATGTACTGTTTCACTGGGGATGATTGAAAAGAAAAGGCCATCGCCGTACCAACGTTGGTTTATTTTTGGCAAACGGTGTTTAATATTGGACTTTAAGCCTTTTCGTGAATAGCACAAGGCGTCCGATACTCTGCCCGATACCTTGGTACCGCGCCGCGTGGCCTCCGTCTCACCTGAGTGAAAAAGGGCTCGTAGATCTCCACCCCCTTGTCCGAGCCCTGCGTCAGGACCTCCCGCCCGCGGTGCCAGCTGTAGCGGACGGGCGGGTTGGAGTTGGCCACGCAGCGCAGGAACACCGTCCTCTCGTAGTAGAACTGCTCCTTCGCCTCTCCGATGCTCTGGTGCACCGTCACCACCGGGTCGTCGAGGTCTGCGAGACAAACAAACAAACAATCAAACAGGTAAACGAGAGCTCCTTTTCCGTGAGTCGAAGGCTCCTCGGATCGATCAGTGACACGATTCACACATACGATCTTCTGCGTCCACTCATGATGGAAGAGTTTGTATTTACGGAAAGGAAAACACTAAATTCAGGCAATTCAAAATATAAAATGTAAGCATTCTTCAAATATTTATTCTCCCGTCGATCAGCTTTTTCATCAACTTGTCATCTTCTGCTCAGTCGAAAAAACACCCGGAGGTCTTTTTCTTTTGTGTCTCCAACCGCGTTTCATGTGGCAGCTCCTGCACCTCAATGACACATGAAATATACATTCATTTATGAACCTGTGGAATAAAATATAGCTCTTATGTGTCTTCGCATATATCCAAGTCGGGGGAAAATAGTTTAAATATTTTTTGGAGATTTGTTATATTACGAGAATCCCACTGCTGTGTCTTATTATCCAATAACAAGGGATCTTCAACAAAATCCACTTGACCGTTAACATTCAAAGCCAACCGTGTTATTTATTATTTTACTTATTTGTGCCATTGAGCTGTAACTTGTAAGCATCTTACAAATGGGAAAGTTATAATAATAGTAATACTTAGAATTTCCAGATACTCAAAGACGCTTTATATAAGGCATAAACATATATATATATATATATATATATATATATATATATATATATATATATATAAGGCAGAACAAAAACTAAATAGAAAGACAAGGAGCAAACAAAACAATCTGAGGCGGTCGGTTATACGAGAGAGCGCCCGCGGTTGATTAAATGGATTCAAAGTTAATCATCTTTCCCGGCTATCGCTATTAAGCCTCGGCAAATAGTGTTCATCGTGGCCGCGGCGGCGGCTTTTAGCATGCTAATACTCCCCCCCCCCCCTTCCCCCCCCCCTTTTTTAGATTACGTGGGGAGTTAGCCGCCGCCCTTTCTTCTGCGTCGTCGATGCAATCGCTTTTTTTAAACACAAGCAAAAAAAAAAAGGCAATTTAAAAAGGGAGAGGACCAGAGAAGCTAATGCAAGTTATCCCTCTGCACTCGAATTCCAAAAAAATGATAAAGGCCGACCTTTTTTTTGCATATGAAGGGGAAAAAGCGATTGTATTAATGAGAAAGAGAGATAGAGAGAGAGAGAGAGAGAGAGAGTCGGTGAGTGAGCAACAAGGTGGACGGATGGAGCGATGGAGAGAGCAAAAAAACGCTTTACAGTAAATGAATACACCAAATCTTTAACGATTATAAGCCTCCGGAGAAAAACTCCACGCGCCTTATTATTAATGGATGGATTCATCGCTTTTAATTCAGCGGCCGCGGTCCCACCTCTGGATTTCGCCGAGGACCAGGTCCTAACCAAGGTGCCTGTGGGCCGACGCCGCACAGCCTCCGGCCTCCAGAATGCTGATTCCTCAGTTTCATTAGAGACGTGTTCTGCCCTGCAGCCCCTTAATCAAAATCTAGCAGCGGTCAATACTTCATCCAGGATCCATTACAGTGTCTCAGGTAAGAGCAATTACCTTTTGGGGGCGGGGGGAGAGAGGGTGACAACGCTCCGGAGAAGACGAAGCGGTCGCGGAGCCATTTTGGAGGAGCAGATTGCTGAGTAAATACACTGATTCATTATAGAGGAGGAGGAGGAGAGTATGAAGGCTACATCTTATCTCTGACTCGTCTCAGCTGCCGACAGTCAATTCACCGACTGCGGCGGCAATGGAGTGATTCAATGACAGCCCTGTATGTCCGTGTGTTCCAGCACCTAGTGGGAGTGTGTGTTTCTGTACGTTTGCCTATTAGCGGCGGTTTGAGCTATTAATAGGGCCAAAATGATATGCAGAGAGGACGTGGATGCTAGGAGCAAAAAGAAAATAAATATGGAAATATGGAAATGTACGCGGCGGATTAAAAATGTGATGAATTTCAAACAAAATTCCACCTCCGCCATCAGTCTCCCCCCCCGTAAGGATGTGTGTGTGTGTGTGTGTGTGTGTGTGTGTGTGAGTCACTCTTGTGCAATTAGCTTCTGAAGTCACGCTTGACTGATTGTGAAGCTTAAATCCCAGAGCCCAGAGGGGGAAAAGTGCGTTGCACGGGGGGCCGCGCCGCGCCAGAGTTGTTAGGGTTTGTAATTGCAGGTTTTACGGGTTCACAGGCCGGTAAATCTGCCCGTGTACGGCTAAACGCTCCAGCGAGCTAACCTTAGCGTCACTCACGCCGAGCACGACGGGTCTAAAACGCTCCGGGTGAATCCTTTGATATTAAGACACAGGGGCCGGGGGTGGGAGGGGGTGGGGGGGGTAAAACATATTTAGTTCACTTCAAATCGTTTAATCCTGGGACATGAACCCGAGGATGATATATTTGAAAAGCAGGATGGAGATTTTTTTTTTCCGGCTTTACGGGGTCCTGCGAAAAAAACATTTGGCGGACAAATAGGCCCAAGTGAGCAGGGGGGGGGGGGGGGGGGGGATTTAAAAAAAAAGGTGGAGGATTAAAGAAGGTGCTTCATTATCACTTCAAACCGGGGCTCCTTCCTTTCATGCCCCCCTCCCCGCCCTCCCACTTCCCACTGCCAAAAGAAAAACCTCACACACACATTACCTGACTCCACCTACCCACACACACCCTATTCCACGCAGACACCGAGGTTCATGTACGGACACACACACACACACACACACACACACACGGACACACACACACCTCTTTTGGGGCCATCTCTCGGGTATTAACCTAATGCAAGTTTCTTTCTATTTTGTTCTCGGGGCTTTGATGTCTTTCACTCTCTCTCTCTGCCTGATCTGTCAAAGTCACCTGGGAAGAGGACACCTCTCCGGCTCCCAGGCTGTCAGCCATGAGCGACAGAGCCCCCCCCCACGACATTCATTTCCACCTAATCGCCGACCCCCGCTTGATTAGCGACCTCAAAGTCATTCGCGCGACAGCTTTCATTAATAAAAAACTCGCCGGGTTATGTCAAAGAAGAGCAATTTGCTTTTATTTGTGTGTTCAACGTGAGGAAGTGGAGGGTCGATGGAGTTGTGGGCGTTAACGAGGCGGCGACACTCTGTGACAGCCGTCTCCAAATAAGGGTGACGCGCTGCTCCCTTTAAAAAAAAAAAAAAAAAACATATATAGAGAAATATGGGCATGCAAGTGATTAAGGAAGTTATTACTTGGCAGTCCTCCCTGTGACTACCTCACCTTCAAACCTCTTCTTTTTTTTTCATTTTTAAAGTTTAAAAGTAAATCCTCCAAAAAAAAAAAAGAGGTAGAGACACCTCCACATAAATCGGAAACATTAATAGGTGAATTTATTCTCTAGATATTCTTCCGACGCACATTAAAATGCATCCGCTCTTACGAATATGTGTGTGTGTGTGTGTGTGTGTGTGTGATCTTTAAAAAATACCACTGGTGGCTCAACAGAAGCCTTCTGATGAATGAGGGCTTGAGATAATGGGCAGTGAGCATTACATATTTCCACGACCGCTGATGGAATATGTGTGGGATTAACGTACTGTAAGAAGACCTTCAATTTGCAATGCGCGACATCGGTGCACAATGTGTAAACACACACTACATCAAAGAAGACGGCGCGGATAAAACATGATCTAGGATGCTGTGTGACTTCAGTTTTGCTTTAATGAATTTCATTTACGTGGGGGGGGGGGGGGGGGGGGGGGTTAAAAGGTTAAAAAAAAAAAAAAAAAAAGGCGCAGTGGTGGATATTACAACATCCATCTCGTGGCGGAGGCCTCTGATGGAATATGTGTATCCGGCATGTAATTTAGTGTCGCTACATTTCCTTCCCCCCCCCCCCCCCCCCCCCCCCCCCTCCATCTCACAACCCGGGTGGCGAAAACAGTGACCTCTATCTCGCGGGCCGCAGTAACCAGCTTTCCTCTCGACTCGCTGCATCTATCAGGTGTCGGCTGTGGCTTGGTATTGTGATGCATCTCTAAGTCCACTCTGACGACTGTGTAGCAGAGATATATATCTCAGTAAACTGAATATCATTCTCCGAGACATGAGGAACGAGGGGGGGGGGGGGGGGGGGGGGGTCACAGACAGTGACTGGACCCATCATGCAGTTGAGAGCATCTTACCCACATATTAATGTTTGTACTGGAAACATGGTGATGATATTTTTATGTCATCACGGCGCGTCTACGGGCAGTAAAGATCGCGGAAGTAATCGCCCCCTCCTGAAAACTTTTTTTTTTTTAAACTAAATTTATTCAGGAGGTTATTATGCACGCGATCCTGTGATTTTCTACGGCGACGTGCATTTTCAGGGCACTCGTTATTATCATTATGATACGAAACGGTTTAAAAATGTAGCGCTTGAAGCGAAAAAGCGGTGAAAGAGAGATAACAATGTGCAAACAGCGAAAAACACACGCACACACACACGCACACACACACACACACACACACACACACAATTAGCGACTTCTGTAATGAAAACCGATTCTAAATGAAAAGAACGAATGATTGTGTTTGTTCTGGCGGCATCGGTCGAACAAGGAGGGTTATGCAGATCCTCGTGGCACAATAATAATAGAGGGGGGGGGGGGGGGGGGGGGGGTTATCGGGTTCGGTGGCTGTATGTGTGTGTGTGTGTGTGTGTGTGTGTGTGTGTCATGAGTCACACATCTCCCCATGCAGGCTTTAATATTTTAAATTTGGAATTAAAATTGAATCAGTGGGTCAAAAACAACTGTTTTTAATACACTGTAAAGGGGGGTTTATGAAGGGGGAGTTGGGTTAAGGTGTTTAAAGGGCAACACACCGTGTAAGAAGTCTTGAATTATTCATTAAGCATCTCCACACTCCAGCTGTAACTTGAACTATAAAACAAATCACAGTTACTGTATTCTCTCTCTCTCTCTCAGGATATGCATTGAGCATCAAGGTAATGGTAAGTAACTCCCCTCTCCGAGGCTGCAGTCATCAGGCCTGGTTAAGTGTAATCACCGCCAATTAAAGTGGCGATGCAATGCGGAGTCAATGGAGCGATGGGGAAGGATACGCAGCTTTCTACATTGTTGGGAGCGTAGCCGAAACAGATATACTGGAGAGGGACAATGGTCTTGTTAGGATTGGAAACTCCTAATGTCTAGTAAAGTGGGCTTGTCCCCTCGAGTTACCGACTGCTAATGTGGAGATAATGTGCAGTATGGATGTAAAAACATAAACATTTAATGTGCGCTATAAACAAACCCCCAGAGCTTAAATATAGACTTTTGATGGCTCTTTTTTTTCTCTCCCTTGAAGTCAAAAACTATGCAAACAGACGACGTTTAAGCTCGTCTTTCACTTTAACGGAGCTCTTTAAACTGTTGCTTTAAGAGCTGTGGTCAGGAGGCTGCAGCCCACTTAGGACTGTTGCACCTCCATCTTCTTCAGTGACAGTAATTTTCCAATTACGCCGTCTTTGGAGGAACACTGGCTGTCTGTGGGGGGGGGTGTACGAGACCAACGTGTGTGTGTGCGTGTGTGTGTGTGTGTGTGTGTGTGTGTGTGTGTGAGGACGCGTGAGGACAATATGTGTGATAAATGGAGGGGCAGACGTCAGCAGCCTCACAGCAGAGCTCGCAACCCCTCACTTCCTCCCAGTGATGGAGATGAGGAAATAATGAGGCCCAGTGTGTGTGTGTGTGTGTGTGTGTGTGTGTGTGTGTGTGTGTGTGTGCTAGAGGGCGAGGAGTAATGAAATCTCCTCTTCATCCTCGCCCTTAGACAGTGGCGTCTGCCTCAGCTCATCTCCTCTATAATTCATCTCCCTAGAAAACAAGCGAGCCACAGACCGCTGATCTACACAATACCACCTAGAAACCGACCATTAGAGCGCCGGCGACATGACGGAGTTCTTTTCTGGTCTCGGCCTAATGACCTCCCCCTTTGTTTGGTTTGGAAGAAAAGACCAACCGAGGACAGATTACCTTTCCTAAAGGACGGTGTGAAGGCGGCCAACTATAAAGCAAGTCATCTCAGTGTGTTTGTAATGGGGGGTGGACGGGTCCAATCTACTTCACACTTGGCGGGTGTATTGCGAGGGTCCCAAAGGAGTGCTGCGTCGAATTTCATGCCCACGGCACGTTCAATGTTAATAAACTAGACAGATAGAGCAGATCCGTGATGCAGCGGGGGGGGGGGGGGGGGGGGGGGGGGGGAGGAGGGGGGGGCCACATCAGGGGGCGGAGCCACAGTCAAGCAGATGACTACAAACTGAACTCTTCCCTTCTTTCCACTCGAGTCGATCGGCATTTCTTTTCTTTTTTTTTTTTTTAAAAGCCGCCCCGACGGCAGCAGACCGTTTCAATGGAATTGCATTGCTATGCAACAGCCCCGGGGATCATTGTTTACTTCCTGTCAGCTTATATGTCATTCAAATGGGACGCGTTATGAATGTTAACGTTTAAAACCGACTGTGAGGTTGACGGCGCTCTGGGTGGCGGCGGTGGGCTTCAGGGTCGGGCATGTCGTCGTCCACGTGAGAGGTACAATACAGGATGTTAAAATGCACCGTGGTAAAATAAATTCCACCTATTGTGTTGTGGCATCAAACGAAAGTGGAAAGCTACTTCATTCGTTATTTATTTCTTAAAGACACAGTAACATCTGCGTTTCTTAAAGACACAGTAACATCTGCATTTCTTAAAGACACAGTAACAGCTGCGTTTCTTAAAGACACAGTGACATCTGTGTTTCTTAAAGACACAGTAACATCTGCGTTTCTTAAAGACACAGTAACATCTGTGTTTCTTAAAGACACAGTAACATCTGTGTTTCTTAAAGACACAGTAACATCTGCGTTTCTTAAAGACACAGTAACATCTGCGTTTCTTAAAGACACAGTAACATCTGCGTTTCTTAAAGACACAGTAACATCTGCGTTTCTTAAAGACACAGTAACATCTGCGTTTCTTAAAGACACAGTAACATCTGCGTTTCTTAAAGACACAGTAACATCTGCGTTTCTTAAAGACACAGTAACATCTGTGTTTCTTAAAGACACAGTAACAGCTGCGTTTCTTAAAGACACAGTAACATTGGCATTGAAATGTTCTCGCACAGTGAGCTCCTACTGTACCAGCAGGTGTGAACATTACATAAAAAAAGTGTGACAGTGCACAGATTAATAATCCCAGACATTATATCCTGTTTGTGTCCATACATTACATAATTTTAAGATAGTAACATCTGATATTGTCTTTAATGCAGTGTTCTGTATGAAGTTACAATTAATGTATTCATTACTGATTCTCTTTATCATTTCCATCACCCTCAAAACAACTCAAGTATTTAATTTCTTGTCTCGTTGGACTTCTTTGGTGTTACCACGAAAAAACCAAAGCTCTGCATAATATTAATTTGTTTTAACAATATTATTCACACATTTCTTCCCCCTTTCCTCACGAGACATCTTCAAAATACCATCATATAATTCATGAAATACTTATTTCGATCTATAAAGTTCTGTTTTATAAATAGTAGTAGAACTCAACATCAATATCATCATTATTTCCCACGATTCACAGTGTAGACTGATCTTGTAATTTAGATATTGCGGTCTTTAATCAAACATAGCGGCGAAAAAAGATGAATAATTACGAGCAGTCGAGTACTTCATCCATGGCCTTTAAACTCTCCTGGAGAGAAAAATGTTTTTTTTAAAAAAAACACACACACAAAAAATGCAGATAAGAATGAAATAATCGCAATTAATCACATTAGCATACAGAACACAAACACGCTCGTATACGTGTTGAGCTCCAAAAACCGAGGCGAGGGATGAGGTTGATTAAGGTCCCCTCCCCAGAGCGAGTCCTTGAAAGAGTAATGGGCAGTCGTGAACTGGCTTTACCTCCATTAACCAAACCTGCAAATATTTACATAATGTACACATAATGTGCTGATTCATTCTGTCCCGATTCAAACAAGGCTCAGATAACTCACCGCGGCTGTATCACACCATTCATCACGGCAGGTCATTTACATCCAAAAGCACTTAAGCGCCGCTGCACATATATCTTTGTCTACATACATTATGGGATCTTTTCAGAAGATTGCATAATGCATCACCGGATATCACGAGATCACATCATTCCGAGGTATCAAGACGGCGTTCCTCACTCATTTTTTTTAATCCCAAACTGATGACGAAGATGTGTTGTTTTTGTTCTTCTTGAATTTTAGAGAAGAGATGGTATAAGAATTATGAAATATGTACGTTTCTAAACATTACGTTTCTTCGTATAAACCTGTGACGCTAACATTAGCCAAGTAAGTTAGCACATCATGGTTTAGCATTAGCTCTTCTATGCTACTTTGTGTGATAGTGATACCTGTTACCCTGAGAGGTTTGAATGAGATATACGTTTCTAAACATTACGTTTCTTTGTATAAACCTGTGACGCTAATATTAGCAAAGTAAGTTAGCACATCATGGTTTAGCATTAGCTCTTCTATGCTACTTTGTGTGATAGTGATACCTGTTACCCTGAGAGGTTGAAAAGAGATATACGTTTCTAAACATTACGTTTCTTTGTATAAACCCGTGACGCTAATATTATCCGAGTAAGTTAGCGCATTGTTATTTAGCATTAGCTCTTCTATGCTACGCTATAGCTACTGAAGGGATACTGATTGTCTACACAGGCTGCCTTTGCTTTCAAATGATTGTTACAGTGAATACATAGCTTTACAGGAACAGTGATGTCCTTCGTTTCATTGTCTTCTGTCTCGTTCATCACGATGTGGCGGTTCACTTTTACACGGTGGGCTTTCGGTTTATCTTGTTAACCTGTGTGTTCACTGCTGAGTCAGTTTGTGTCCTTCAAACGCACATTGACGACCCGTTCGTCCGCCTCATTCTGAATTCCCCCTCATTTGTTTTTCCATAAATTCGATATTTATCCGGGGAGTGCAGTTAGTGACAGTGTGGGCTCCACGGCAGCTCTGACAGCTTAATGGAGTAGCAGCGATTGGGGAGGGCTTAGCGAAGGGGCAATTCAATCTAAAATGCCTTTGGTTGTGAATTTTAGTGTTGCCCAGGGTGTACCCGACTTTTTACTCAGTGCATGCTGGGATAGCCTTCAATCCCACTGAATAGGATAAGAAGGTATAGAGGGTGGACCACTGGAGGGATGGATCGACCTTTTCTTTTATCCATGAAACTGTCAACATAAAAGCTTTATTGTATATAACCAGGAGCTAGTTCACCAGTTAACAATTATATCTCCCTTCCATCTGAGTCATAACTCAACGTATTGAGCCTGCAGCACAGACCGCTTCATCCAACTGAACCCACTAATCGATAGGCTCCCTTGAGTTCACCGTCCTACGCACTACCCTCTGAACACCGGACACCCACATGTATTACCGCGTCGCTTTAAAGGAGCCTCTCCATGCTACATAGAAATGACAGGGAGCAAATGGCAGTAACGACGGGATAAAGGAGTTCATATTAACCACATCAGCCACAGTGCAAACTCGATTTGTATCGCCGTGTTGCTGTGACTCAGTGTTTCTCCAACCCCCCACCCCCCCCCCCCCCCCCCCCCCCCCCCCCGCCCCCGCCCCCGCCCCCGCCCTCTCTTGCTCTGCACACACATTTACCGAGGCACCTTGCAGCAGGGCGCCGCGAATTGGACACCTGATGAGATAGGGAGCGCCAGTTATACTGACCGACTGGATGAAAGAAAGCCAGCATGGCCGCTAAACAAACAGCATCAGCTGTCTCTGAGCTCCTCGGTGAACTCCATCGATGGAAGGCAAACACCGAGCGGACGCACTTCCCCCCCACGTCGGCCTCACGCCGCACACGCTGCTGCACAGCTGAGGAGGCGTACATGCCAAGACAAGTTAAGCCTTTGACACGTGTGTGTGTGCATGTGTGTGTGTGAGTCAGGACCTCGCTGGTGGAGAGTGTGTTCATGCATAAGCATGTGCTTGAACCCAATGGGCAAGCCTCTATTTTTGTTTCCTCTGGCATGCACGAGCGCACAAAAGAAGTGGACGCGCACATTCGCACGTCTCGAAAAATCTCGACGAACACCGCCGTTGCCAAAATATGAATCGAGCTCAGACTCCAGGCCTCCGTGCGCTGCCAAACACACACACGCACCCACGCACACACACACGCACACACACACACAAACACACGGTACATCCTCCATTAAAATTCCCTGGCTTCTGCAATAGCAGTGTGGAGTAAGTCCTGCCACAGATAACACAGAGAAAGCCGACTATTGTCTTATTCTAATCCTTCTTTTGAGGGAAAGTAGTGAGAAATATCAGGGAGGAGTGAGGATGTGTGTGGAAGCTTCAGTCAACAGATATCCACAGTCCAGTGGGTTGCGTCTCACAATACAGCCCCGCGCATCACCTAATTCCTACTATTTCACAGCCCCCTGACGTCCTGGCGCCGGCTGACTAGGCAGACCGCATTAATATCATCTGCAACAACATTAGCATACGGACAAACAGAACAAAGTGTTTTTTTTCCTGTGAACTCCCGGAAAAAAAACTTGGCAGCGTTATTCTTTTTGTTTGTTTTTTCTTTCTTTCTTTCCCTCATTTACTTTTTTTTTCTCCCCGCAGTGCATCTCTCTGCGTTCTCATTTCATTCTGTTATTTAGTTTTTTTTCTCTCTTTTCTCCCAGCGTTGTTCAGACCATTTTAAAGTGAGTTTTAAAGTGGCTCTTTATCACAACCTGTACAGTAAATGCTGACCTGGACCGAGCTGGGTTTTTTTTCAAAAATGCGCCGCAATTTGTTCTCCATTTGTCCATCAGCTGAAATCATTCTGCTTCTCTCTCTCTCTCTCTGAGGGTCATTTTGACTGTTTGTTTGTTTGTTTGTTTGTTTGTTTGTTTGTTTGGGCCACCGATCACTGAAGGTGACTTGAAGGTCGTATTGTTTGTTAGTGGGAATTGGGAGTTATTCATTCAGCAGATTTATTTTTTATTGAATCATTTGAATAAATTGAACATTAAATCACAGGTCACAGGTCCACAGAGCCAACAACGTGAAAGGCATAATCAAAAATTGATTGATCGATGCTTTTTTTTGATTTACAAGTTGATTAATCAACTTCCCTTTCAATAAGATCACTGGAATGAGACATTAGCAGAGTAAATTCATGAAGTATTAATATTTCGTGGGAAGGGGGGGTCAGCCACTTCCTCTCCAAATCTCCTCGAGGTTTTATTGTGCTGGCGACGGTCAATGGACTCTCTGATCCGGCCATAAGCCCTGCAGAACTCTTAAGCCCTCCAACCAGTCACTCATTGACACATTTGACATGCTCCTGCAAAATTAATGGAGGTGAAATTAAATGAAAACATTAAAAAAAAAAATTTTTTAAAAACGACGCCGCCCCCCTTTGTAGGAAAAATAAATGAGCCTTTTAAGCTCAAGATCGATCAGTGTGGGAGTCGGGCGAGGTTCTTTATTAACTTTGCACAGAACCTTCCCTACAGACCCAAATGCAGACAAACACAGCTGAAGAGTCAGCAGGTATGAAATGTGCTTAGATGGACTTCAGAGCTTTGTAAATACGTTATCTTTGAGCCGGCTGTGTAACTAATATCGGCTCCTCAGGGCCGCGGAGGTCAGTTATATTACCGACTCCCCGTTCTCCGTCCGCCTCTCTAGACTTAGCCTCGTATTTCCTTCATTTCATTGCTCTGAAAGGGAGTCAAGCAGGTTGCGGCTGCTTTCATGGAGAACCGGGGGGGGGGGAGGGCACTCTGTTCGGCACTCTTTTATCTAATAAAAAGGTACGTATACGTGAATAAGAGGCTCTATATAGTGTATGTTTTTTGAAAACTGAAAACAAAAACAAAAAACCTTTTGATTCCCGGCAGAAGCAAATAAAATGCTCTCTCAAAAGAAGAAGCGAGGAAGCGACTGCAGAAAGATCATTCAGGGTCATACGCCTCTTATTGTAAAACACGGAGGGGCCCCCGTGTCTGCTTATGAAGAGTATTTCTTTTCTTTTTTTTCCGCCTTTGCATTAATGGTGCAGTCCATCGTAAACTGCAGGTGTTATTTCTTAAAGACGCAAACATTAGCGGTGTGAACACAGAACTCGATTCAAGGTGTTGTTGTTGGGAGGTCCAGCTCCAAAACACCATTTTTACTGTAATACTCATTTTTTTTTTAAAACGTAGCTGCAAACCACTAAAAATAAGATGTACTGCAGAGGCCCATCAATTAAATCCCCGCCCCCCCCCCCCCAGGGGAAAGCAATAACATTGCTCAAGAGGAATGATGTGTTCTGCTCGATGTGCAACGTAGCACGAACAGCTAATGAAGTACACACTGCGCATCGTGTGTTACAAGGCCGGACGCAAGGACATCGTCAAGGTATCCAACACGCCGCCGTGGAAAGAAGCTCTGCTTGGTAACCTTCATGGTGTTCAGTATACATAAAGTTTCATGTTTTTAATTACTTCCCCTTTGTTGCTTCATAGGACTTGTATCTCCATACGTGTAGTAAAAGAAGAGATTACTACTGTATAGTGTGTTTTTATATTGTTTCACTAAGAAAAGGGGTTTTTCATTACTGCTATATATATAATAGTGTAGTGTGTGTATATTGCATATACTGCACATATATAACACCATATATTATTTTGTACTACTTATACTATATAGCTTTACATATACTGTATATATATATATATATATATACACTTTTATTTTTATTTAATTCTTTACATTTTCATTTCCTTTATTATTATTTAAATTCCTAAATGTAATATGCCCTGCTATTTTATTTTATTTCATTGTATTGTATTGTAAAAAATGTGTTGCTACTGCTTCAAGTAATTTCCCCCTGGAAATGAAGATAGTAAAATCTAATCTAATCTATATACAGTATATATATATATATATATATATCTATATGATACATGAACAGAGACAAGCAGCTCAGAGGAGAGAGGAGAGAGGTGAGAGGAGAGAGGACAGAGGACAGAGGAGAGAGGAGACAGGAGACAGGAGAGAGGAGAGAGGTGAGAGGTGAGAGGAGAGAGGAGACAGGAGACAGGAGACAGGAGACAGGAGACAGGAGACAGGAGACAAGAGAGAGGTGAGAGGTGAGAGGAGAGAGGAGACAGGAGACAGGAGACAGGAGACAGGAGACAGGAGACAGCAGACAGGAGAGAGGAGACAGGTGAGAGCAGACAGGAGAGAGGAGAGAGGAGACAGGAGACAGGAGACAGGAGAGAGGAGACAGGTGAGAGGAGAAAGGAGAGAGGTGAGAGGAGCCTCGGATGAACGCGGTCTTTCCTAGAAACGAGTCGCTGCTCAGAGATGGAGTGTGACTCGTTTAGTGGAGCAGACGTTCTCCTCCTCCTCCTTCTCCTCCTTCATCTCCTCCTTTTCCTCCTTCTCCTCTTTCTCCTCCTTCTCCTCGTTCATCTCCTCCTTCTCCTCCTTCTCGGGACTGAAAAGTGGATGTTTTGGCAACAAACTAAGAGAGAGAGAGGTCATCGATATCTTTAGATTTATATTAGATAAGACAAAAGCATGTGTTCACTCTGCTAACTCACTGTGAGTAGAAGAAGAAAGCCGTGATGCAGCGCAGACTGAGGCGGAGGTGTGAATGTAAGGAGGCGGCTTACAGATCCTTCAGAAGGCACCAGACACTGCAATTTAAATGCATCTTGACAGAGTTTAATTCTTTTGAAAGACTCCCACTTGGAGGAGGGGGTCTCCTGAGGGTCAGCGACTCCCTTGTCCGGGGTGAAATTGGGACGATCGATGCCCCCGGTCGATATAAAAATTTAAAAAAAACAATAATAATTAATCACAGTTTTCTCTTTGATGAATGCTAATGAGCCGTCTAAAAATAGAGAGGTCGAACTTAATAAAAGCGTTTTAGCTTAATTAACATTCTCAGGAGTACATTTTCATTCGAAGCAGAAATACGGATTATGGAACGGTGCCACATCGGGGGGGGGGGGGGGGGGGGGGGGGGGGGCGTAAGGGGTCATGTTGTTTCACACTGATCAGCACTTATGGTTCATTTTAACATAATGATTTATTTCCTTGCACTTTGAATTGATTTAACGCAGCGCATGCACGCCGGTTACAGAGCTTTGAGACGCCATGCGCGCCGCAGGCTGCAGCTGCAGCGCGTTTTGAGCGCGTCAGAGACAAAGCACCTTTTTTTTTTTTGGAGGGGGGGGGGGACCGGGGGAAGAAAACACGCGGGACTTTTCGTCACACTTACAGTAGACGTCCACCCGGATGGACTTGATGGCCGGGGACCCGAGGCCGTTCTCGGCCTTGCAGTAGTAGCGACCTCCCTGGGTCCTCAGGATCTTGGCGATGTGCAACGTCTCGTTGAACACGCTGGAGTCCTGGAAGCGGTCCGACACGCTGCCGGCCGTCTTGGTCCACCGGATCTGTGAAAGAGAACAAAAAGGCCAGGGGGGAAAGACTTCAGGGGTCGGATTTAGAGTGATGTGGGTCCACCAAGGGTTCAACCGAGATGGCACAAAGACAGTATTCATGTGGTAGCCATGGGCGTCGTTGGCAACCACAAAGATAGGCCACTAAAAAGGCCTGGTAAAGAAAATAAATGTGAAATATTGAAAGGGTGCATGTATCTTCACTCAAATAGTACTTGTAAGTAAGTAATGGGGAAAGTAATGATATATATATGCTATATATATTATTTCGTTTCACTTCTTGTTAACATAAATATTGTTTTCAGTTTCTTTTTGAAATGTCGTTGTGGGTTCAACAACCACTTCCTCAATCAAAAGAACCGGTAAGTTAATATTTACTTATATGAGTGTGGTATCAATCTTCACATCAAAACTCTCAGCGAGAACGTGAATAAGTTTTTACCAAACTATCAATTTAAAACCGGAGCGGATGAGAAAACATGCTTCTTAAAGAAACACCGCTATATAACGAAAGGAAAAATAAAGGAATGTCTAATAGGAGCCGGTTTCAAGTCTCTTGAGGTATATAAAGGCCACTATTTGATGATTTGCAGAAGATTTAAATGAAGGTGTTCTATTTACGGTTCTGTGTTTAATTAAATGCACAGACGCCTGTTGAAGAACATCGTGTTTTAAGAGCTTGAGAGCTAAACATCTCCTTCTTCTTCTTCCCCCTCTCGTCCTCGGCGTGACCGCCTCCCCCTAACCGATGAGACCCGGTTAGCCCCGTGGCATCGAGGTGTAATGAAAGGTGAAGCAGCGTTACTCTCCAACACGCGCTTTGTAATTGACTCTCCATCCTCTCCATCTCCTGTCCTCATTAAAGCATACGGCATGAACAGGTTACTGTGACAACTCTGGCCCCGGAGGTGGGGGGGGGGGCATGAAGCTCCATTCAATCCCTCATCCTAAGTAAGCCACAGATGGACTGGCTTTGCCTGCAGAGCCTCACACATATATCTCTGCCTCAGCAGGAAGGGGGGGGGGGGGCAAGAATTAGAATCCGATATCTCCACACTGTGTTACGGTGATAGGATCATTCTGGGATACTGACGACATCCCATTTTACAGCGATAGCGCCAGATGGAACGGGTGATATCGCGACGCGGAGGGATGAAGATAGGGTCCTGTCTTGGGAGATTGCCACTGTGCTGCGAGTGGGGGGTCACCATGGCGACCGCAGCCCGGGGGGATATATATACACACGACAGTTGGAAAGTTTTGGGTCATTTTCCTGACAGACAGCAGAAAGGATATGAAAGGGGCGGTTGGCCCGACACCTGATAATGGCGCCCTATTCCGAGCCTTTTTTTTTTGTGGTGTGTGTGTGTGTGTGTGTGTGTGTTTGTGTGTGTGTGTGTGCGTGCGTGCGCTGCGGGCTAGAGGATGACGAGGAGAGGAATTCACATGCGGCAAAGGTTTATCTGAGGAGTTTCAGATCCTCGGTCTCGCTTGGGGTGTTTACTGTTCAGAGTGGCAGAAATAAATGAGCTACCCCCTGAAACTCAAAGGCCGTGTGTGTGCGCGCGCGCGTGTGTGTGTGTGTGTGTGTGCGTGCTGCAGTCGTCCCTTTCATCGATCCCTCTCGCTGAAAGAAAGCTTTCTGTGCCGTCCCTTTTATAAAGCCTTTAAGTGGATATATTGTAAAAATAAATGCCTGTAAATGAATACATTTCACTGAAATGCACCGGGAAGAAAAAAAGAAGAAGAAAAAAAGCCCGGTTTGGAAAAATCTGGAGCCCGATTATAACAGTTAGGGACATCATGAGTTCAGCAGAAACAAGCTCCAAAAGTTTAAATAAGTTATGATTATAAATTAGATGGAAGCAACGTTTTTTGGGGTTTTTTGGATCCCCTTGTGTAAATCCAAGCTGGTTTTATGGCGACCTCAGCAGAATTCAGTGTTCTCCGGCTTACAGCACCAGCCGCCTCCTTTGGGCCCTTTTGTGTGAAGAGCTTTTTGAGTTTTTCAGGAAAAGCGGCGTATCAATAAGACGCTAAGAAGTATGGAGACAACTCTTCTTGTTTCTTCAAAAGCGGACCACGTCACCCCCCCACCCCGCCCTCCTCCTGTACCTCATTTCATTCCTCCACTCCTTTTTGACTGTTCGCCCAGTGAGAACAGGTTGACTCCCCCCCCCCCCTCTCTTCGCTCTCCTCGTGCACAAATCCAAATACTCTTGATCCGAGTGGAGCTGGTGGATTTGAGCAATATAATAATGGCCGCTCCGAGCCCGCTGACGGCCTGGCGGCTAGTTCGTCAACCCTCAGCTGGAGCTAACGCGGTGCCATTTGGTCCACATTACCCACGATGCACCACCCTGCCAGTCAGTTGTTATCCCCGTCTGTCCCTTTGCAATCGTGTGCGTATATTATCCCCCTGAAGTGTCAACGGGGGTCTGGTTTTCATGTCCACCTCGCATAGTTTTTAGACTAAAAGGAGTCGTGCACATTTAGCGTAAAAATACACGACGCCACTTAGTTCCACAGGGGGATGACGACCATAATAACGCCCCCCCGCCCGAAACGAGCCATCCCCCGACGGCAGCGTCAACATTTGCTCGAGTCGATCCGACTGGAAAACTCAGCCAGTGTTTGAGGCCTCACATGCTGCGATGTCACGGCGAGAGCTAATTAAAATGCGCCCCGACGTCTGTTGTTATGCGAGGGGGGGGGTCATATGCCGGAGCACACGTCTCCCATAACGCCTGCTGTGACGTTTCCCCTCTCCCCAACAACAGACCGGTTTCTAATTGCTTGCCATATATTCTTTTTTGTCCTTTCTTTCTTCCAGGCACTGATGGCAGGACACCGAGCCGCTCAGTGGTGAAGCCAAGTGGTGCCCGAGCGTAACAATGAAGCGATCAGAGGAAGCGACGGGGGGGCGGGGGGGGGGGTCCAGATCACAAGTGGTGAGTGCAAAGACTCCACAGGTCTACGTTACAAAAACACTGGACCCTTAGGATGACAATATGTAACTGTGGCAATAAAAATCATCAATATTTGCTTTGGTGCTGCACAAAGTCCTTAAAAACAGCATAAATGAGCGCGGGTGCATTGGACCGGGTGTAGTTCAAGGGGAAGCTCGGATACGGTGCCCCCCCCACCCCCCCCCTTGATGCTGCAGTTTGCATTGCAAAAAAAACAAAACACCATCTGCTAAAGACACCGGCACTGTAGGCTAACTGTCATGGGAGCATCAAAAACAGATCTCATACTCCAATTGGTCTGTGCAAAGCGAGAAAAAAAATGTCCCGGGGCCCCCGAGGTCAGCTTATTTGTAACCGCTGACCCGTGGAGTTGAATCCGGCCAGCCATTAATTGAAAGAAGAAGACGAAGAAGAAAGAAAAAGAAAAAAGGTGTTTGCAATGTGGTGTTGCTGGCTATTGGAGGGAGCCTGGTACTCAAACAAAGTAGTGTGGACATAATGGACGGAGGCCAGGGGGGGGGGGGGGGGGGGGGGGGGCAGATGGCTCCATCATCGTGGGACTCTTTGATGTCTGTTCACGGCATCAAAAGACAATGAAAGAAGCTGGAGGACCGTGACCGTGAGGAAAGCGGCGTGTGTGCATGTGGCGTTCCCATACGGAGCCAAAGAGAGCGCGATAAAGAGTTCATCTTCATGTGTTCATGAGTCGTCTCGATTAAATGTTTGAATCTGTCGAATGTCAAGAAAAAGAAGAAAAAAAATCCCAGGAAAAACAATCCGATCGACATCGTCAAATCGGCATTGATTCGATTTCTATTGACGTAAAAAATCGGAGAGCAAAAAAAAAAAACACACCTGCGAATCTTCACATCCGAGAAGTCGAATTCGACCCGACGACAGTTCTGCTTGACGAGTGACTCGGATATAAATCCAGATTGCAGCAGATGAACTTCGTGTTCATCGACCGATCGATTAAGAGCTTAATCGTTACAGCACTAGATGGGGGGGGGGGGGGGGGGCTTCCTGCACAGCCCCTCAGTAACACCTTGAAATGACACACCCACGAGCCACATATTATACGGTGTGCTGCTGACTGACAGGCACATATATTTATTTGACAATTAAATGGGAAGGCAGACGAGTGCGCGCGCGCGTGTAGGGTTGGATGCGTGTGTGATTCCATCATTAGAAAGCCTCCGTTTGTTTCCTTCCCTCCGAGGTGTGAGTGGGCAGATGTGCACCGGGCCGACGGAGACCACCGTGAGGGAAGCAGCCGCCCGGCTGGGCTCCATCCAGAGGCTCCATCAGCGGGCAGAAGGCCTGAGGGGACGTCGGTGTAATTTAAGAAGTGTGCATATTGATAGAACCGCGAAGAATTAAACAGCCCCCCCCCTTTTTTTAAACTCCTTTGTGGTGCTGATGTTGTACTTGGCAGCCCCCCCCCCCCCCCCCCCCCCCCCCCCCCTCCTCCGTCTGCGTATCATCACGGGAGCTCGCCGTATCTCAAAGTCAGTTGAAGTGGATGGAAATCTGGACAGTAATGACGGAGAGAAAGCAATTTTCAGATTTGCTAATGCGGAACTAATTGAAGCCATTACGCGGTGATCGAGTGGTGTGACTGGCGCCCCCCCTTTCCCCCCCCCCCCCCCCCCCCCCCCCCCCCCCCCCCCCCTGTGTGTGACATCGCGGCGCAGACGGAGCGACCGGCTGAAGTTATTGTCGGTATGAAAGTAAAAAAACAAACAAATTGAAAATTATTTCGCAGACCAGAGAAACAGCTTTTCACATTAATCTTAGGCATTTCCGGGGGGGGCTTACAGGGCCCAGATCCTAGACGCATAGGAAGAAGTTAGAGCTCACGTCAGTCATTTAATATAAAGTTTAAATGGATGTGTGAGCTAATTCATATTCCTCGGTCTCTTTTCTCAGTGTCAGTAACATCGTGACATAAGAGGTCCTTTAAAATCTTGCCAGTTTTTAGCGTTTAAACTTTACACAAAAAAAACATCTTGCAAACATGTGTGCTTCACCGAGGCGACTGCTCATAGATTATGTGGATGTTCGTGACTTGCAACAAGAAATTGAGCGACGCGCACACACACTTGTTTACACTGTTAATAAAAACGTCTTCGCCCGAAAGGCAAAAGCAAACATGTGTCCATGTCGTTAATCACTCGACTGCAACCTTTTACGAAGAGCACTGATTACTTTTTTTTCCTTCTTTTTCTTCTCCCCCCACATACGCTCTCGAAAGATGAGAAAACTCAAACTCCATTAAATGTGGAATTTTAAGGGGGGGGGGGAATTAATATCTAACTGTAATGAAAAGACGAGGCCGTTATTGAACTCGAGGTCGTGAAACCTCCTCGTGTTCTTCAACCGGCGTCCCGAAAGCAGAGCCGTGGGGTTCCACCGCCGCCCCCAGGTGACCTTCGCCTGCTTCCCGAAACCACTTAGAATAAGTGTGTGTGTGTGTGTGTGTGTGTGTGTGTGTGTGTGTGTCCCCTGGTCCCATGCCACCACCAGAGGGGGTGGTTACCGAGCAAATTGGAAACAACGTTCGATAAATGTTGGAAAGGTTAGCGTGTGCAAATGCTGTCCGCATTAATGTGAGAACAAAATGTGATGGCCGGGTCATTTGTGGCAGAGCTGACATTTATACCTGCGTTCGTCGGCATTTTGGCCAACGCAAGTAGATGAAATCTGGTTTCTGGTCCGGGTGAGAAAGGAAGAACCACGAAAAAACAAACTAACGGAACCCAAAAACAGTAAATAAAACAACTGGAGGAGGGCTCTCTCGGATGTCGAGGGCCCGTGTGCGAGCGCCTCTTCACTCCGTTACCTTTTGTTTGTTTTGGCAGATGTTCGGCCTGTTTGGTTTCTGCATCCTAATTAGACTCGGAGAAGCTTTTTCATCGTCAACAACACGCAGGTGCGCACGTCGATAATTAAAAGGGTTGAGCTTCTTCAGCTGCACGGCGGCCACCCTGAGCTGCTCACCTGCGGTCGAGGATGCCCCGTCACCAGACAGGTGAGCTCCAGGGTCTCTCCCTCTCGGATGGTGTAGACCCTCTCCGCGTGCCTCTCCTCTTCCACGTTGCAGGCGTGGCCCGAGTGGATGATGCGGACGGAGGGAGGCGCTGCGGGAAGGGAAGAGAGCAAAGTGAAGTTAGCATCCCGATCGCAACGGAGTGCGTCATCGATTATGAGGTCGGAGAACGAAAGAAAGGATGAATGCATTTTTAAAAAAGCCTCGTGGCCACATTTGTACAGCGGATAAATTGCCATTTTCTAGATTTAGAGCGTTCCATTTTGGTTTAGCTTTTTCAAAATATTGCGAGAACATCAAGTGCAAAGCTACTTCTGGAGAATGAGTCAGCGACCTGCATTCGCTCTCATGGGATGTAAGTTGTGAGAGGGACCACGTTCACATGAACACGTCATCGAAAGTCTTAAAAGTCCCACGTTACCGACACTAGAAGAGTATCACAAAACCCTGAGATTAAAAAAATGTGCCATTTAATTGTACTTATACCTAAAGAATTACAGTGTTTTATTAAGTGGCGTACTTATTCAATTTGTACTAACAAAAGATGTCAAATTGTTACTGTAATTATACAATTATAATGTCCTATATGCTATTAGCTGCAGCCTGAACTTGTATATTGTAAATTGACTTTTTGGTACAATATGTGCCGATTAAGAGACGACCCGCTTGGGGCCCGAGCATTTCGATTGGCTCTTAATGTAATCGGTTCTTCTTCTTATTAAACAGAGTAAACTGAATAATTGAGAGGTCTTTTAACCCATCTAAGTTCTTCAGCAGTATTCTTATTATAAGAAAACCACACGCCTTTATTTATTTATTTTTTATTGTCATTTGATTTGAGTGGCCCTTCATTTCCAGTCAATATTCGACCTTGTGACCCTCGACGCCACCTCGCCCCCCCCCCCCCCCCCCCCCCCCGGCCCGGCCCCCGCCATCTTAATCACAGTTTGGAGGAAATAGATCCAGTAGTTGTGACAAAAAGCATGTAACCAATCAGTATCCCTCCACTCTGATTCAAAGTGACACTCACTTTGCATCTTAACCAAATTAACTCGTGTAATCAGCAATAATTCAGATGCAGTGTCAAGTTGATGACCAACTGTGAACGATTGATAGTCGTCGTCATTTCCCCCCC